>NW_018128163.1:261049-274267 GCF_001952655.1 Monopterus albus
AGGCTTAATGATTAATTAGATGGAACATTGTGGGTGTGGTGTATGAATGTTAACACCTTGTATTAATTCTTTAGTATGTTACTTGTGTGGTGTAGAAGATAATTATTTAAGAATGTAATTATGTAAGAATGTTAACATTCTGTTATAATTTTTTTAGTATATTACTTGTGTGGTGTAGAAGAGAATTATCTATGTAGAGATACTGCTTGCAAACCAATGATGGTAAGATGATGTCATGGGGTAGGACTGGATAAGTCTGACTTCTTCCTACTCCATTCAAGTATGTACTAGGTATAAGCAAATTGATAATGAATTAGCAATTGTGGATATGTGTGAAATTATGTGTGTTGACATATTGACTGTCTTTACATGTTTGAAAGAATAAATCAAATCAAAATCAAAATCAAATCATCCTTCTGTTGAGACACAGACACTGCAGATGTTTGGAGATTTGCTGCAGCTCCAGGAGGAAACACTGACGGTAAATACTGTAGAAAAAGGATCAGAATGCAGGGAACAAGCAGGTGAGCAGAAAAAAAACCCCACAAAAAATAGAATGGTCCTCTTGGGGATTGTTGAAAGGCCAGACAAAAAGTAGGAAACTGGGTGGGTGAGGGAAAGTGGGCTTAAGTGACAACAGAAAAAGATCTGTTAAAGGTCAATGGGAAAAGCTGATGATATTTTTTCTACACGGTGAAAAAGTCAAACCTGAGCCACTGGTCTACCTCCACACAGACCTGCAGGAAGTTCAGGAGGGAGCAGGACGTGGCTCTTTTGCCTCTACATCTTTTGAAGCCAGATCAACACCTCGCTCAGATCTCAACACTGCTGTAGCCCCAACAATCCCCCATGACACTGAATCCCTGGAGACAGACTCACATGTAGTAGCACTCCCTCTCAGGGCCTCGCTGGCCGAGCTGCGGTAGACGGCGAAAACGGCCACCTGGTACTCCGTCAGAGAGTTCAGGTAGCTCAGCTCCACAGTGCTCTCTGTCCCCTGCACCACCTTAAAGACGGATCACACAGGGTCTCAGCCTGGACACTACAGTACAAACACCTCCTTTTCAATGTGTTTATAATACTGAAGTAAAAAGAGACAAAGTAATCAGCTCACATGTCTACGCACTAAATGAGAACGTCTGACATGTTCATTATCTTTAGTCATTTTAGACGTGCGTTCAGGGGCATACATGGGAGCATTATTAAAAATCCACTTGAATTACATCAGAGTTTGTGCTTTAACAGACAGCAGCATGTTTTAAAACATCCCAAAAGCCTCTGTTCACTGAGCGACCGCATATTGCACCACATGTTGCTGTAGGCGTTGAGCTCTTCTCCAAAGAAATTAAAATGGAGTGTAACTAGATCAGATTAACTTTGATGAAACCTCAGTTTTCCTTGTGGGGAATGTGGGGTGTTCAGCTGCAAGTTGTAATCAACATCAAAGAAAAAATGGATAAAAATAACAGGGAGCTGTAAAACTCTGAAAATTACAGCACTGTGTGCTTCTATATGCAGAGAGACGTCCAAACAAAGGTTGGCTGAAGGCAGGATGGCACTTGAAAATGTGTTGTCACCTGGGGAAACACCTTTCGCACAGCATGCAGTGCACACTATACCAACAGAGGTGCTGGGTGAAGACACAGACAAGGTCACCAAGCTAGAGAGCAAATCAGCTCTGCATCACATGTAAATGATAACTTCTAGGGCTCCCTTCTTCATCCTGCGGTTCTGCCACAATGAATGGCCGCTATGATCACGTAACTGCAAATTCTGCCTTTTACAATAGAAATCACTTTAACGGATGAATTTAACTTGCAGAATCGACCCTACAGTGATGTGCAAGGAAGTATGATTAACCAAATGTGACTCCAACAAATACTAATCCGTGTACTTTTTCCTCCGGCTGTCCTCCACTGGCGGGGTAGTACACCACGCGGTACTTCTCCACCTTGCCCGGTGCATGGGTCCATTTCACCCGAAAGCTGCGAGCTGTGATGTCAGATATCACCAGGTCACGGGGAGGAGCTACAGAGCTGGGGGTGGCAGGTTCTCCTCCTGAACAAGAAAACACATGGTGCATCTATCTGTTGGATGCACCCTAAAGAACTCTATTTATGTGACAAAAGGACAAACTATAAATCATGTACCTGCTAGAGTTACTTTTCACGAGGGTGGGGGCATGTCATGATTTAGATCAGGGGTTTTCAACTAATTGTGACCCCAACTGGAGCCACAATTCTGACTAAGAAGTGACCCAAGGACCACTGTTGTGGGGTGGGTAGAGCAGATGGGTGTCACTTTAATCCTACGAGTCAGCTGGGCTTTTCTAAACTTTATATATGTGCATGGATTTGATAACTCACAATGAGTAATACATGGAAACGGATCATTACTGAATGCATGGTCAGGGACCACCTGCAATGTCTTTGTGGATTAGCAGTGGGCCACAGACCACTGGTTGAAAACCCATGATTTAGATGGGAGTGCGACACTGCATTAGCTAGGGACCGGACTGTCCCCAGTGCTCACACACATCGGTGGGGTAATCAGAGCGAAGGCCATGCAGTGTGTCTGCAGCGTCAGCGAAGCTGCTGCTCAAACCTTTGATCTGCTTGTCGAGTTGCTCCACCCGGTCACAGACGGTCTTGGTGAGACCCTCCACGATGCTGCTCATCACGCTGAAGTCCGCCACATTGTAGACATGAGTCTCGTGAGGAGCCGAGGCGATGGACTTCAGTTCATTCTCATCAGCGTTTTTTACACCTGGAGGGGGAAGTAAACAGAAAGACAGTGATGAGTCACTGGGAGCAATAATGTGAAAGCCTGTGAGGATGCAGCTAGCTGATAAATATATGCAGCCTTTAACTGATCTAAAAAAAAAAAAAAAAAGCCAAAATAATCTGTCAAACTATGAAATGTGCTGCATCTATAATAAAGAAAAAAAGTTTGGATAAAAAGCTCCACAGCTTTTTACACTTAATGTTTAAATGAATGTGTCAGGCTGGATTGATCTGAGCACTAACAGCTCCACTCACGTGACCTGAGTGTCTGCATTGCCATTTACACACTGAAATTTGTTAAAGAAACTGTGACGCTGCAGGTTTTAGCCCACAGAGACAGATTTCCTTCCCTACAGCTGTAAATTTGTTCCATTTTCATCCTCAATGCAAATGAACTTGGAGACACGTGATCTATCACAGTGAACATTTAGTTATCTCTATGTTTTGCAGGGTTGTAATTTATGATTATGTTAAGCTTTGATTAAATAATCCAAGTAATAAAGAAATTCTCCAGCCCAAAGTGGAATCCTGTTTTGTCCCAAAGCAAAAGAGTCTGTTTAGAGAGAGCAGAAACAAAAACAGAAGTAAATATGGTGAATGAGCAAAATGAGGAATGCAATCACAATCAATCCACATTTTCTGTTGACTGATCAATAAACCCAACACAGCAGAGACCATCATGTTCTGCTGCAGCACAGACAACTCAATGAAGCCGTGAGAACTGTAAATATAATAAAGATTTTCTTCTGTTTGTGGTTTAGAGAATCAATCTGAACTCAGTGGCCGACAAAGAATTCAAGTCACAGGATCACGTGTCGGGTCTTTGGCTGTTTTAGCCGCAAAAAGGTCTTGTAGATTTTTCTGAATTAATTTTTCAAGCACCACAGTTTCCCACAACAAAGCTATAAACACATGCAAGTCATCTGGATGATCAGTGTGTTAGTACTGGGTCGTACCGATGGCAAACAGCTCGATCCCGGCTTCCCTCAGTCTGCGTGCGGGCGGTATCACATCATCCTGGGATTTCCCGTCTGTGATGAGGATTCCTATCTTGGGAATGCCAGGTCTGGATCCAGCCTCTGGTTTGAAGCTGTTGTCCAGGATGAAGTTCAGAGCCAGACCTGGACACACAGACAGTGAACAGAGGGTGAGACAGACACTAAGCATGTCAACACCCTGCAAAACACACATTCATGGTCCTGCATATTTAGAGGGGAAAAAAAGATTTTATTTTATTTGTTTCTTAAATGGAGGGAAATTAAAACTAGTTCAGAGGTTGGTGACAGATCGGTCATGAGAAAACTCTGTGAAAAATTGAAAATGTTTATTTCACAGTAATGATTTGACTTAATGGTGATAGAATAAGTTTTTGATTTCAGTGCACTGTGTGCTGTGGCTCAGCTGCCTTCAGGAGACATGAAGAAAAACCAGGCGGGAACGATTCAGTGTCGCATCGTCTGTGTGCAGAAAACATCCGACTAAAGACGAAGCAGCTTTAAGACAAGACCCACATATTTCCCAAAATCAAGAACTAAAAACTGTAGCCAATAACCTTTCAGAATTTTCTCCATTAAGCAGTTATAGTATTAAAATTACAACAAAAGCTAAAAGCAAAGCAGGAGTAAGCTACTGAAGGTAAGCAATATGCAGCAGCTGGGAGATATGCATTTCCTAAATCCTTGTTTTGACAGGCTTTATTCATCACGCGTTGGACACGTTGACATGTGCTGCTGAAAATGACCGATAGTCACTTATAGACTTTTTACAAGCTGTAACAGTGAGTTAAGTGAACAGGGGTGTGACAGTTTTGCTCTGAGTTTCAAGAGTCACAGCCAAAGACTAAATGAACCTGATGAGTTTAAAATCTCATTATTAGCTGTAAGTAATGAGTGTGTTAACATAATAAGCAGCACAACAGATTGTCTCCAGCCCTGCTGGTCCTTGAACAGGGATTCATCTTTTTCACTGTGGCACTCACAGCTTTTCATGAGCTAAGAAAAAAAAAACTGTTTTCAGCTTTGTCCCACCTCCTTTTTCAGGCAATCAAAACCCTTCACTATAAATAAAATATCAGTCAAAATCAGCTGAATTAGAGATGTGCAGTATTAACAGCATGGCTAATGCAAACAGTACACCAAAACCTCAATTCATTAAATCAAACATTGAAAAAAGAGCGACCTCCTCCAGGGTGACAGTGCAGTAGTCTGCAGTTTGAATCTGTGGTCAGATTGATGTCAACACTTTAATTGAACAACACCGACCTTCTGACTCACAGTCCGGTCTTATCAGGTCAAGGCTGGAGGGTCATAAACCTTTTAACGCTGAACTGAACTGGACTGCACTCAAGTGAATTTAATAAGCCAAGGTAGAGGACTGGCTTCGGCCCAAGTCGGACTCTGAGCCTCATCTGTTAGCCGTGATGAGTATGGAGGACCATTATAGCTGGAGGGAGGCTCCTCGACAGCCTACCTGTCAGTGTGTTTCCTCCTTTATACGGCAGGTTCTTCACAGCATCGATCACAGCCTCTTTGGTGGTGTAGGCGTTAAGATGCCACTCGATCCTGGGGTCTCCACTGTACTGAGCCAGGCCTGTGCACACAAAGTCATACATCATGTGAGTATTACAGTCAGCAACACCACCATAAAAATATTTGTGGCTCAGTTTATACACATTTTACTTTGGAAACATCGGTATCTCGTCTACAATTACAACTAAAGCTCTCACACTACAGAGGCGACTGGACAGCACTGTGAATAAAACCTCCACCACATGGAATGAATACAAGCTTTTACAGTGATGCCTTCTCACCGATCCTGGTCTTGTCAAACTCCACAGAAAAGGCCCTGACCAGGTTTTCCAAGAACATCCTGACCAGCCTGAAGTTGATGCGACCGATACTCCAGGAGCCGTCCACCAGAATCACGATGTCAGCTATGGCTGGAGTCTTACACAAAAACCCCACTTCAGCTAAACACAGACACACACACACACAAAAGAAATGACCGAACACAGTTACCAGACAAAAAATGTGTAAAACTACATGAGTGTCCTGGCGTGATGGTGGCAGTTTGGCAGAGTTTTGGTGTGCGTGTGCGCAGCAGCCTACAGCGGGCAACATGGACAACACGATGTGCAGCTTCTGTCCCAAAGTATTACAAAGTGTTTCATTACTCCTAATTGAGTTCAGCACAGCACAACAAAACCCTTGAGGAGTGAAGCACTTGGTTTTAGCAGATGAAAAATAACAGCCCACACTGCTGTTGGTCTCAACAGTTTAGTGGGTGATAACACAGACCAGGCTCTAATGAGGCAGAAGCAGTTCATTTACAGTCCAGCACGTTGAGAGCCGAAGGCCAACCAGATTAGAAAGAACCACGCTTCTAACTAATTATTAGGAAACCTCCGTGAGCTGTGGAGCTGTTAACGTCACTGGTTTCCCTGGAGGAAACATGTGTTACTATGTGAACGTCAAGCCATACACCGCTGCAACAGTGCACGTGTTTAGAGGAATGTTTAGAATATATATGCAGTTATTTAATACTTTATGGACTTTTTGTGCAAGTCTACTCACCACAACTTAATCTGCAGTTTTGCTGTGTAATTGGAAATCAGTCACTTCAGTGGCCACGGTAAATGATCTGTGATGCACATGTGGGTCACAATCCTTTGTTCTGCATCAGTCATATGCAAATGTTCACATATTCAAAATGACTCAAACAATTTCTGACAAGTGCCGTGAAAGCTTCAGGCTTCATCGTCATACGATTCAACTATAGTTGATCAATTTCAACACAGTTTTTATCTAGGAACACAGAGAAACACTCCCATTTACTCATCACCCGGTGAAACACTCTCAGAGCTGTCTAAATGCCACACAATGCCATTAAAGGAACAAGTCCTGTTATTTAGTTTTGGGAAAGTGAGATATTTAATTGATCCGTTTTCCATGTGTATAAGATTTAGTAGCATTTATTTAGCCTTTTACATAGGTAACACGTTTGTATGCTCAGTCTGCTTTGAGAAATTCTTTTTCTGGTTTAAGGTTATTTTGACATTTACTGGACAATCCATATTATAGTATCAGCCAGAAAATGATGGGGGGTGGCAGCACAGCATGCAAAAATAGGGTCTGAGCAGAACCAAACCAAAGTAGTGAGACAACAGATAATTACAGTAGCACCAAGTAGAAACCATTTCTATCATACATTTACTGTGATGCATAAGATGGAGGTTTGTGTACTACCTGCCCGGCACCAAATACAAAACCTACAACTAGCTGACAGTAGCATGGCAAACACTTTCACTGTCTTTAGCTGAGCCTCTGGTATCCTAACTCGTTTCTTCTGCTACCAAAGTGCTAAACCTGAGTTTATACCAGTGATGAGCCAACAGCATAAACCCATGGCTGTCTGGGGTGACAATGTGGAAGGGCAGTGCTACACACCCAGCAGGCCTTCTTTGAATAAACAGTGCTTAAGAAAATACACACACACACACAAACCGTGAGTCAGTTTTTATTATAAAATCAAAACACCGGAATAAGCAAAAAGTGAATAAGTGTTTTACCTGTAAGAAGAGTATCATGAACCGGATCAGATTTATCTGACACATACTTGGCCCGGCGCTGCGTGGCCTGTACATGTGAGACCTCCTCGATACTTGTACCCGCTGGCACACGATTTCTCATCCTCCAGATATATAAGAAAATATTTCTTTCAGGTTGCAGCATGTTTAACATCTCAGGAGGCAGAGGGCATCATGTGACTGTGTGTGTTTGGAGGGGCGTTCTTCAGCAGTCGTTTCATTCATCATTGACAGGAACTACAGTAAGAAGTGTATCACTCCTTACAAGTCTCTACAGTGTCGGAATTTAAACCTCGTCCTCAGTGCACCGGAGGAGTCTCAGTGCCACTAAGCAAGACGACTTCGGTGGGCAGGTGAAAGCAGTGACACACTAGATGCACAAATACAGTACATCTGTGTGGCGTCACCATGTCTGTGTACCAGAGTGCTCCTGTACACGTGTGCTGCAGCGTGTGTCAGATTATTAGTACGCCTAGTTAAAACTAGGAAAACCTTCAGAAAGCTAGAAGCTATTGCATGACCCTTCCAGTAGACTGAACAGGTTTCAGTTAGGTGTTCCTAATAAATTGAACACATTGTATATTTTTGTATTTAAAAAAAAAATGACCATAAATAGTAAAATGCCTCAAGTGCTGATGGAGGAGTCTTGATCCCGTTTGAGTTTTGATTTACAGGCGGCAAATCGTTGGTACAACGGTTGACAGATTTATTTTGGACCAAAGGCCAAGACAGAAATTGCAAATAGTAAATCAAAGTCAGCAGAGAGAGCAGAAGTACGACGCCCCTCGTTCTCTCTGCTGTACGTGACCCTCGTTGTGAAGCAGGAACGAAAATTTGCAAGAAGGAACAAATGAAGTTTCAGGATGGGTTTCTTGTTAACTGCTGTGGTTTCGCTTCACTGACTGAATCTGGGGTTTGCCATAGTTTTTATGCTTTTTGGAAGTAAAGTGAGTCATCCTGATAAATCCCACACACTCCTTAAGATACCTTTAACTAAAACTGTTGTGATTAACACTGAAGAAATGGAAAAATGCCATAATTCAAATCAGACCAGAACTGTCTGCTAAGGTTCTGTACTGCAGCTTTTTGCATGTTTACCATGTACATCTGTTAGTTATTTTGATTATGAGACATCAGTAACTGTCAAAACATATCAGTAAAGACGAAGCAGTGACATGAACCGCTGTTGCATGACAGCAAAATGTCGACTGATGTGTGCACACATGTCATTAGTACAAAGTCCAGAGTAACCACTTGCATATGAGAGTCCTGACTAACAGAATCTGTGAAGAGATGTGGATTAACCAGGTGGGAAGGAAGGATGTTTCTCAGTCAATCCAGGAAGAGAAACTGAAGGGCAAAACAACGCTCAGAACCGCTAAGTGATAGAGGACCAGTTTTTTTTTTAATAGCACGTCTGGGAAAACACTAGCACCTGGGCAGATGGTGAAAAGGGACAGCGAGAGAGAGAGAGGAGGAAGTGATGGAAATAGCACCAGATGCATATTAAAGTGCAACTGCACAAGTGAGTCTGCTGCAAAGGCCAGTGTTGTTTCTTGGTGCTGTTTGTTTCCTTCTATTCCTTTTTCTCTGTGAGTCTGTGGAACTGATTCTTTTCCTTCCGGACTCTGACCAGCATGGCTCTGTTTTAGTAATGTCTCTGTGCTCTCCCAACTATACATTCTAATAAGAAGAAGGGATCAAGATAAGAGTAAATAGCATAAGGAGAGAGAACAGTGGTGCAGGAGGGCCAATGAAAGCAGTGACATGACATGAGGCAACACAGTCGTGTTCACCCACGACTGTGTTGCCTCCCACAAAGACAACATCATCCTGAAGTTCACGGAGGACACCGCAGTGATAGGTCGCATCACTGACGGGGACGAAGCAGCCTACAGGAGGGAGGTGGCCAGTCTGGTGTCATGGTGCAAGGACAATAATCTCAGCCTCAACATGGACAAGACGAAGGAGATGATAGTGGACATGAGGAAGGAGAGGAGATCTCATCGGCCGCTCTTCATCCGGGGGCTTGAAGTGGAGAGGGTGAGCAGCTTCAAATACCTGGGTGTCCACATCAGTGAGGACCTCACTTGGACACTTAACACCACACAGCTGGTCAAGAAGGCCCAACGATGGCTGTACTTCCTGAGGAGGCTGAGGAGGTTTGGCATGTCGCCTAGGATCCTTTGCAACCTCTACAGCTGCATCGTCGAGAGCATCTTGACCAGCTGCATCACTGTCTGGTACGGCAAAGTTAGAATTTCATTGTACAGGGAAACAAGTTTCCTAACTGTGCATATGACAAATAAACACTTTGACCTTGGATTCTACGTCGCAGAGTAATGAGAGCGACCTACAAACACTAAAAGACCAGCAGAAAATCCAAAGACAACCTCACAGTTCCATACAAACCTAGTTCTGGTTTACGCTGTCACTAGGAGACAAGGTGTGATGGGAGGGGCAAAGAGACATAAGGAGCGGCTTATGGTTTCAGTGTGTTCTGAGCCTCACTAGACCCTCTAGGCTGGAAAGAGATTAGAGCGGCTGTAACTGAAGATCTCTTTGCAAAATATGAAATGCCTATAAATCATTTACAAAGTAGTTCAGGTGCAGGATTGGCTTTAAAACCATGGCACAACAACGTACACAAACATGACCCGACATGCTAACAGAGAGCTTCATTTTACAGAAATGTGCTGAGAATATATGAAGATTTGAAACAATAAACAGCCATCTGAGCTATTTGTAACAGCAAAGGCTAAACACCTACAGTATGAGAACATGTGTGGAGAGAGGGCGGCTGCTGTTTTGGTGTTTTCTGTGATAAGAAACCTCCCTGATATGATCTGAAGTGTCCTGATGCGGATCGATGTGCACAGCTGTGGCGAATGAGGACAGAGGAGTGAAGACTCTCAGCCAACAGTGGCTGATGGGAGTTTATCTTTTTGTAACAAAACAGCAACAACACAACACATTGCCTGTCAAGCACATCTCTTTGCTAAATGGGTACAAATTGCCTTCTGGAGGGGACAAAGTTTTAAAACAAGAGCGATGAAATATAGAGGGATGAAGACAATGACAGAGGGAGGGAGGGAGCGGAAACTTACAGAAGAAGTCTGTTGACAGATTCTTGAACTGGACAGCAATTAGCAGACATCCCCACTATGTTTCTCCACAGGTCAAAAAGTCAAAATGGCGCAGGCCTGAGGCGCTTCCCGAGACAGCACAGGTCAAGACTATCAAACAGAGGACGTGACCTAAGTCGGCTGAGTGTAAACAATATGTTAATGAGTCCTTTCTGTTCACTGACATTCTCATACATATTGATAACTTCAAGCAGGGCCCAAAGGCGGAAACAGGCTGCGCTCAGCCACATCTACAGGGCAAGGAACCAGCTCTGTCAGGGTTAGGGGGTGGTCTGCGCATGAAGCAGGAGATTTCATGTTCCTCCCCTCACTGCTTGTGCTTTTAACATCTATGATCAAAGCTGTAACTTTGTCACCTGCAAAAACTGTTATAAAATATGTGATTTCTGAAGCAAACTGACTTTCAGCTGTGAAGCACTGCAGAAGAAACAGAGTGGGACAGTAGGTTGTCCGATTTTTTTTTTTTTTTGTCTCATGGAAATAAATATCTCAAAGGAAGAAGAAACATCAACGAGGTGTTTCTGACTGCACCGCCAGAAACAAGCATATTACCACTGTGGAGATTTATTATGCTGAATGTCAGACAATTAAAATTCAATTCAGCATTTCAAATGTTCAAAAAACCAAAAGCAACAAAAAACAAATCTTTTTCGTTGGAATAAACAAGGCAGGCTAGCAAAGTTGTACCTTCCAACAAACGAAGCTCACAAAGACAGAACATCACCAACCCCAACCAGCAGGACGAGGCCACAACCGTAAGGCCGACACCTGCCAGTGGTGAGCTGTCACACCTTAGGCCTTCATGAGACAGATTTACGTTCAGCTGATTGACGCATCAGGAGGTTAAAAGGTCAGCTAGCTCAGATTCCACGTCCTACGCTGACACACCAGCTTGTGAAACAAACTTCATTTCAGCTCATTTGGATTCCACGTAGTCATCTATGTGGCAAGTTCCACAGCTGCAGCAAACACCTGGATGAACTCTAACCTTAAGTTATGCACCTTTACATCTTACAGTAGTTCTTATAAGCACCTCACAACCTCTGTCAAATCATTCACATTAGTAGGAAGAAGGTTTAGATTGTAGACACTGGGTGAAAAGCTAAAAAGTTTCATCTTCAAATGTAGCTCGATGTGCACTTCAATAGATGATTAAATTACAGTACTTTAACATTTTATTGTATTATCATTAAAGAATAATAACTATAATCACATTCTGGGCATCCTGTAAGCGTGAACATATATTATTATTATTACATTATTAGCTTTATTATTATTATTGGATTAGGCATAAGAAAGGCTCAGTGGTACTGTGAGTATCTCCGTTTTGTCTTTGCAGCCTCTAAATACAGCATCAAAGATGTTTTAAATAGCTCCCCAAAGACGAAACGAACGCCTTTCTTGATGGCAGATCCGGGGCTTTCTACACCTGGGCCTAATTAGAAAGAGGACAACAGCAAGCACCTAATTTCTCTCATGACAGAGGAGCAAGCTGGTTAGGAAGCAGCTGCAGGTTCGTCTGAGCCCCGGATGACATTTCTAATCTCATGTCTCTTCCCTTCCTGGTAACATGGTATCTCTAAATCTGAGTCAAACACCAGTGGCAAATTCTTCAAAGTGTTTGCTTTGACTTGCATTTGGAATAAGTGGCCTAAAGATGTTAGCTAGCATTTATCACACTGAAAATATAAGATGAGCCAGAGCTTTCATCAGCTTATGCAGTAACTCATTAAAGTGAGGAGCTAATGTGTGACTGCTGGGTTTAACTGGTAAGATTTCAGTTCACAGAAGAGTCATTTTTGTAAACTGAGTGTTTTGGAAAAGCATTACCAGCAGACACGCTGCTATTAACTGTGGCTGGGGGGGCGCTGAGCACGGGCCAAGCTCCAGGCTGCAGACGCTGCTTCTCAGGGGCTGCAGTACTGCAGGGTGTTTCTCCCTGCTCCCAGGTGGGAGAATGTCTTACAATAAAAATGTAAAGCAGGGTGATGCAGTAAACAAGCACGATCAGCACAAAGTGTGTCCCTGTGAAAATAAAGGTTGCAAAAAAAATAGTAAGTCTAATTTCATGTGCCCAGTCTGCAACAAACTGTGTTGCATTGCTACAAACCCGAAGCTAGTTCCATCAAACAAACAGATTGAGGTCACATTTAATATTTTTCACATAGGAATCTCCAAATACAAATTGATCTCATGTTTGTTGTTGTTGCTGATCCAGCTTCTGGATCCTGCAGCTCTTCCACTGCAACACGAAGAAATTATCTGGCTAGATGAGCTTCAGTTAGAAGCTTACAGTAGATTTAATGCACCTCAGTGTCAAATAAATCTAAACGAGGACAGGAAAGCTCATAGCTCATTTCAGCCTTGGCTTAGAGCCAGAAACAAAAAAGAAATACGGCTCTATAATCCGAGGTGTTTCTACAATCAGCATCAAAGACTCTCTGGAGCCCCAGGAGGTAAGGTGCCATATTCCTTCTTCATCAAATTTATGGTAGGATTAGTGTCAAAGTACCGTTAGAAACATTCAACTCTGTTCTGCTAGTGCCTTATCATCCTAACAGAGCACTTCGCTCTCACAGTGCAGGTTTACTTGTGGTTCCTAGAGTCCACAGAAGCAGAATGGGAGGCAGAGCCTTTAGCTATCAAGCTCCTCTCCTATGGAACCAACTCCCAGTCTCAGTTGGGAGGCGGACACCCTCTCTAC
>NW_018128163.1:274540-280292 GCF_001952655.1 Monopterus albus
TACCTTGCGGCAGGTAGTCCTGGCTCTAGGGCTATATGTTTCTGATGAGCAGTCACCGGCCACATCGACCTGACCATTGTTTGTTTGTTGTGTCTTGTTGCTTTTCTTCTTTTGTCTCTCCTCTATCCACTCACCCTAGCCGGTCGAGGCAGAAGGCCGCCCACCAAGAGCAGGGGTCTGTCGGAGGTTTCTTCTGTTACAGGGAGTTTTTCCTCCACACTGTCGCCGAGTGCTGCTCAAGGGGGATTTGTTGGGTTTTTCTCTGTGTAAAGTGCCTTGAGATGTGTGTGTGAATTTGAACTACACAAATAAAACTGAATTCAATTAAAATGCTATAATCTCTCCTGCTATTGCCATTTACTGACACCGTTACCACTGTCAGCCTGAGGACTGTGAATGAAGAAGCCGCTCACACTGGCAGTAAATCATTGAAAACCAAGCAAGAAAACCTGAATGCAGGGTATCTACTCCCTAATATAATGGAATTCTGATCCAAGAAATCATTTTCACCACTACACGTCTAACTCTGCCTACAACTGTAGCTCCACATTCAACAACAATTCAGTTAAACGTCTTTCTCCAGTAAAAGGTTTTCCACACCGCTGCTGCTGGTGACACAGCTGAGCACCTCACCTCACTTCTTACTTCAGAAAAAATAAATTGAGGTTCAAGATGATTGTGTTCAACAGCCTTGTGTGTCTATGAGCTTATTATCATTTGCAACTATTTTATTTATTTGTAATTACACTGTTTCTGTTAGATTTTTATGTTTTATTGCAGCTAAAATTCAGCACATCAAAATTAGTTTTATAAGGCTTTTAACTGCTCTGTATACCTTGTCTAGCAATGATAATCACCTACTGTATATCGCACACAGCTGGACTAACGTGCACAGTGACCTAATGAAACCATGCATCTTCCTACTGTAATAAGGCAACCGTCCTCACACAATTTTCTGCACAACAATGCATCCATAATGACACAGGAGCAGCTCAGCGTGACATGCAGAGATCTGATTGCTCCCCTAAAGCAGTGAGAGCAGAGCCCGAGCTGCATGGTTACCACCGAGCAGATGAGCCATGATTCTGACACATGTGGAGATGGAAATTTGACGTTTCCCTGTTTCGATGTCCACACGCTGCTGGGAAAATCACCTCTCTCAGCCAGTGAAGAAAGGATGAAGTAGCAGGCAATTACACACCACAAGGAAACCGGTCACTGTCCCTATACTGTGAATCATAATGAGGTAAATTTTAGCTTTTAGTTTGTGAATGTTCCATCAAAGTCCTGTAAAGCTCCATTTGTTCATTCAGTCACAGCTAATACAGCTAATGCCAGTACTACTAGTGCAACTACTACCTCTGCTAGTGCTACTCATTAAAGTACTTCTCCTACTAAGAGTAGTATCAGCTCAGAGTCAGCTAACAGGCTAAACCATTATTAACAGGTGTGTTCCTGCATCAAGCAAGTCACCAGGCACCACACATTTATATCATGTTTAATAAAAACAGTTGATCTGTTTTCTTCCTAATACATTTCACTACGTACTTGATCCTGTACCTGACGTGAGGAGCAGTACACATCATTGTCTACTTGGCTACCCGTTGCCTTACAGAAGTGCATTATATGTGCACACTGAGAGCCGCTGTACCAGAGTCAAATCCCTCATGTGTCCAACACACCTGGCCAGCAAGGTTGATTCTGATTCTGTGATGCGCAGGTCATACAACACACGTTTCAACAGTTCTTTATCTTCACAGGTACATCTTCACCTCTGGAGTTACACTGCAGTCTGTTCAGAGCTGTGTGTGTGTGTGTGTGTGTGTGTGTGTGTGAGAACAGTTGTACGGCCAGCAGTGAGAGGACTGGAGTGAGTTTTAAACTAGTGTTGTGAGGACATGTTGTCTGGTCCTCACCTCTTGAAAAGGCTGCTTGAGGGTTTATACTGGTTTTAGGGTTCAGATTAGAATCAGGTTCAGGTTAGGAGCCAGTAGGTATGGCATGTCAGTGGGTGTCCTCACAAAGACAGAAGTACAAACACTGCCTCTGTGTGTGAGAGAGAAACATTTTGATGTTCACCACAGAGAAAATGAGAACAAAAACCGCAGGAAACCCAAAAAGGTCTGAACACACATACACACACATGAGCTCACACACACAGCAACAGCAGCAGAGAAAAATAAATTGACAACTAAAGTGACACTCGTGTGTGTGTGTGTGTGTGTGTGTGTGTCAGAGAGTGAGACAGGCAGGCAGACAGACAAGTGTGAGGAGAGAAAAAGCAGCAGTCACACACTGTGGCTCTCACTGCTCGTTCTAACCATGAGGCTCTTTCACAGCCTCAAACCGGAAATGAAAATATTCTACAATCATTTGTTTAAAATAAAGTCATGGCGAAGCATGCTTCTTTTGTGCACCACTGCATTCTGCCAAGACAATAAAGAAAATCACATAAATGCTGCTTAATATTACACTTGGATGTTCTCTGAATGCTGGGACCGGGCTGTTTTGTAGTTCACTGCCATTTATTTCTGGACAGCTGCTGAAAAATATACACCAGAGGATACCTGCATCACAGCCAAGCACAAGCTACAGTGATGAGGTGTGAAAAAAAAATTCAGCAGTTCATCTGCTCACTCTCCCCCTGAGCAGACCTTTATTTATACCTGACTCAGGACAAGCTCGCAGTCGCTGATGTCACACTGGCTGAGCTACAGGAAGCTGTAGCTGCTTCATAATGAAAGTTTTTAAGTGATTGGCTGTTGAAAATATGACTATTTATACCTTTAGAGCTCAGCAGTAAAAGACAGAAACCAGCTAAACCAAGTGACCGAAGATAGTCCACTGTCATCACAGGCCCAAAAAACAACAGCAAAACAAGGAAGTTATTGTATGTTTGTCAGATAAGTGAGAAACAATTACAGGAAGCTGGTAAAGGTTGACTGATGGCCAGAAAATGTTTTAACATTAAAACAAATACGCAAAGACAAATATGACTCGTGTCTGTCGGAACAGAAGGAGGAAGAGGAGGAGCAAGAGAAAGGTAATGAAACATAATGAGAGAAAGAGAAAGTGAAAGCAAAAGAAAGAAGACGGCTTCAAAGTCGGGACAGAGGAACAAAACCACTACACAACAATGAGCAGAAACAAAGAGACTACAGAGAGAGATGCAGAGAAGAAAGATATTCAGCACGGAAGAAAAAAGAAATGAGAAAATGAAAAATGACAGAGAGACAGAGAAAAAGGATGGAAGGAAGTGAACATGTGCAAATAACCTCAATGGAGAGATACTGTAAACACCAAGCGACAGTGGGAAATAAGACGGAAAGAAAAAGGGATAATAAGAGTAAAAGAGAGAAGGGGGATGAGGAAACAAATGGAAAGGACGCAGAGTGAGAGAGATCCAGGAAGACCGAGCGAGTCTGTCTGCTCCGACAGTCGGAGCTGAAACCCCACAGGAAACAACACATCGGCTGGATATTTGCAGCAAAGACCGACACAAACAAACAAACAAAGAAAAAGGCAGAAAATACCTGCGGCCACTGACAAACACACTCAATGGTTTTCTCATGGAGCATTACTGAGGTGGGACACTGCAGATTAATTTCCCACACAAACATCTGAGCACTAGTAGATTTCAGCTGATTCTTACACTGACACATTAAAAAACACATGTGCACAAGTTTTCCTCTCACCTATGGGAACATTATATATCAACATGCTTCCACCTCGAAGCCCTTAGAGTCCGTCTGTCATCCTGCTCTTAGATTTCCTACTGGAGACAATTATAACATGCATCATTGCACTCTTCAATAAAGTCAGTTGGCCCTCGTTGTCTGACAGACGCCATTGATACATATTTATTTACAAGGCCATCAGTGGAAAAGTGCCTTCTTACATTTCATGCCTTCTACACTGGCATTGTCGCTGTCATCTCATGGAATAATCTGCAACAGGTAAAAATGAAAGCACTCACACTGCTCTGTGATTTCAAGATAATTCTCAAAGATCATTTTCTTCCTGCTCGTCACCGCTTTCATTAGTGTGTTTGTTGTTGTTTTGGTTTTTTTTCTCCCTGTGACTTTTCAGTTGTAAACAAGGCGCCGCTGCAAACGAGCGTGAGCTCAGTCAGCCCTGTGTAAATAAATCGATCAGTCTCCATATGACTGTTTATTGTTCAGAGTAAAACTCCAGCACAGTTTGCCAATCTTCTGAAGAGCCTGTGATAAACATCAGCTTCACAGACTAACAATTACAGCACAGTCCGAGTCACACTGTGTGTGCACTTTCACACATGGCTCAGCCTACGACAGGAGCGTGCATGTCTGAGAGCACCACTGAATCCCATTTCATGAACAATACACTCAGCACCATGTTGAAAGGGGGCGTCAAATCAAAAGCACGTCCAACGGTGATCGTGTTACTAGACACAGGCTCATCCAGGCTCGGGCACTACAGCCTCGAATCACATGAACGTGATCTGGTGTGTTCCTGCCAGGAGAGGTATCAGCTAACACCACAGACACACACATGATGATTTTCTGTAAGCTCACGTGGTCATGGTGACGCTCAACAGGCTGGATGACGCCAATATGGCAGTGAAATGTGGCGCACACCCCCACACAGCATCCCCAAGGTTATTGATGGCAGGCTTATTGATGACAGGCTTATTGATTGGTGCCACACACCAGCTCCAATAAGCTTCTTTACAGTAACTCTCCTGCAAATACAGCAGCGTACAAATCTGAACAAACCAGTAATTGTCCCTTTTCTGTTTTCAGTCGACACTGCTGAGCGCTTTACTGTGCCATGACTTTACACTACACACCTCCCCTGCTCTTTTACCCTCTTCCCCCATCTGTCTTCCTCCGTCCCTTCATTTTTCTCTCAGATCTAAATGAGGTTGTCACAGTGTCAAACAGAAGGTGATGGAGCTTCAGCTGCTCTGAAACCCCTCCGCCGGGCCCGCATCACTAGACCCTCTCTCTCGGTCGGCTTCTCTCCCTTTCCAATCTCACTAAATCAACATCTCTTCTCCTCTCTGGCCTTCCCAGCAGCCTGCACACATGATTTGTTGGTTCATCATTCATCTTTATTTGCGCTGTAGCAGACTGACATCACGTTGAGTTACAGTTCATAAATGCTGATGTGCCAGTTTTCATCACCTGCTGAAGGCAGCAGCACAGGCATGTGATCCAACTGCAGTCACGTTTATTATCATATAAACAAGTTTTACAACAATAGTAACATAAAAGTTATGCTACAAATGTAGCATAATCATCAGCCACCATGTGTAATTTACTACATAGTTAAATCTATACACAATATCCCCAAGTATATCAAACATGCATCAGTGGAGACACTGAAACTCCATAATAAACCTACTGACAGCTGCACCAGATGTGACCTTTAATTCACTTACTTCTGCATTCACCCACACTTTAATATACTCTGTTACAAAGCCGCCATTTCCTCCTAAATGCAGAACAAAACAGGATACAACAAGCACCAATAACAGGTTTGGTGGCAGCATCAACCTTCACCTCCAAGACATTATTTATTCACATGCTCAAAGACGCCGCAGTTAAATTGTCTTAAGTTGTGTTAACAGAATCAGAATCTGTTTTATTGGCCAGGTGTGTCAGACACACGAGGAATTTGACTCTGGTACATCGTCTCTCAATGTGTATGTACATATCCCCATGCAAGGGGCAAGTAAACAGTAAACTAACATAAGGCTGTGTAGTATAAC
>NW_018128163.1:280401-281662 GCF_001952655.1 Monopterus albus
TAGAACAAAAATAGAGTACTTAAAAATAAAAATAGAAATCTGTACAAATCTGTATAATCTGTACAATGTACATTCACAGGTATTGCACTGAGGGTTATTGTCCAGTCATATTGTCATGGGTTAAGTGTTAATCAGAGTGACGGCTCCAGGGAAGAAACTGTCCTTGTGCCTGGATGTCTTGGCGCACAGTGATTTGTAGCACTGTCCAGAGGGGAGGAGTTCAAACAGATTGTGTCCCAGGTGTGAGGAGTTTGCAGAAATCTTCTCTACCCTCCTGTAGAACCCATGAGGTGTACAGGTCCTCCATGGAGGGCAGGCTTGTACCGATGATCTTTTCTGGAGACCTGACTGTCTGCTGAAGTCTGTTCTTGTCCTGTTTGGTTGCTGAGCCAAACCATGGAGCAACATGGAGGACCTGTACACCTCACAGGTCAAAATGAGGGCAGAGAGGATCACTGCAGACCCCTCACACCCCGGACACAATCTGTTCAAACTCCTCCCCTCTGGACGGCATTACAGGTCACTGTGCACTAAGACAACCAGGTACAGGGACAGTTTCTTCCCCCAGGCTGTCACTCTGATCAACACTTGACCCACGACAGTATGACTGGACAATAACCCTGAGTGAAATACCCGTAAATGTACATTGTACAGACTATTCAGATCCATACAGGTTTTTAAGACATCAATGAGCATTCCTTGTGTCTCTGAATTGTTTGCACTGTTTGTTGCTGTTAATGCTGCTTATTTTGGTAGAGCGTTTGAAGCAGGAGGGGACTTCACACAACTCTAGTGACCTGTTGAAGATGAGTGTGAAGAATGGGGGGCCAGCTGATCAGAACAAGCTTTCAGGCAGGAGGGGGTCACACCATCTGGGCCTGGTGCCTTTCTGATACTTTAAAAAAGAAAGAGGCCACGCACATCCTTTTCACAGATCATTAGAGGGAAGGGTGGTGGTTGTTGGGGGAGCAGCTGCTGGGTCTGAGGTGGGGAGGGTGAGGGGGGAGTGTTGTCAAACCTGCAGTAGAACATCTTCAGGTCGTCTGCTAGTTGACGGTCCTCCAAAGCAGGGGGGGATAGTTTCCTATAGCCAGTGAAGGTTTTCAGGCTCCCCCGCACAGACGGGGGGTTGTTGGCTCAAACCTGAGCTTTCAGCTTTTCAGAGTAGCTCCTCTTTGCTGCTCTGATCTCTCTTGTCAGTGTGTTCCTGGCCTGGCTGTACAGAGTCCTGTCCCCACTTCTGTAAGCCTCCTCTTTGGCA
>NW_018128163.1:281825-306207 GCF_001952655.1 Monopterus albus
GTCCTCAGTCCAGTGCTTCACTGTTTTGACCACAGGCTTCGCAGCTTTAAGTTTCTGCCTGTAGGTTGGAATAAGATGGACCATACAGTGATCAGAGTCGGAGGCCTGCACGAGGGGCAGAGTGATAGGCATCTTTTATTGCTGTGCAGCAGTGGTCCAGTGTGACTTTGTCCCTGGTGGGACAGGTGACGTGCTGTCTGTATTTGGGCAGTTCGCGGGTGAGATTTGCTCTGTTCAAGCCCCCTAGAACAATGAGTAGAGAGTCGGGATGTTCTAGCTCCAGGCTAGTTATCTGTTCTGCCAGGAGCTGTAGTGTAGATTGCCCCTCCTCCTCTTAATCTACATGTTTAGGTTTTGCAAAAACCATTTGTAAGTATTTTACTTTGGCAATGTGCATCTTCCATGCAAGGAAGATGACGGGCACCAGCCAGTGCCGACTATCCCAACACTAGTCGGGCAGAAGGAAACCCATCCTTATCACATATGAAAGAAGCCTTTAAACCCCCTTTCATAACTCATTCTACCCTCTCCCATCAGGTCGACCATATAAAGTCCCTCCAGCCAAAACAAACAATTCTGCCCAAGATCCATGAACGGTATAAACAAGTAGTGAACGACTGCACTGATTTTACTTGAGAAAGATGAATTTCCAGTCTTGATATGGACAGGAAGATTTTTCTGATTCTGGATGCTTTGAGGCATATTTTATTTTAGAAAACATGGTAATAAACAAAAAACTGTAAACAAAAGCCTCCTCCGTCCAACCAACAACATTTGGCTGAATAAGCAGTAAGCCAAACAAGTTGTGTGTCCAGCAACATTTTGTGCACACAAAAAAAGAGAATATGAACCAGTCCACATCAACAAGTCCAAGTATTGACATATGCAGCAGTGCAGAGCCACATCTCGGCTGTCGTCGTGTCGCTGCACACGGGTGACACAGGGTTCAGGCTGACCAGGTTCTGGCTTTCCCTCCACACCAACTGTCTCGCTGGAGATATGTCTCACAACAGAGAAATGAACTGTCCCAGGAAAAAAAGATGATGATGAATCAACTCGGTATGTCTTGATTCTCACAGTATATGAGAGAAGGAATGTCCCGTGTTTTTGACTGATGATTCTAGATGAACTATTAGAGGTTATTTTGACAGAGCAGGCTTTTTATAAACCACTCTTATGCATTTTTAATTTTAACCTTTAGTGTCTGATTTACATGAACATTTTAGCTGTTAAACGGCTGTTGGGATTCAAATCATTCACTGAAACCTTGATAGCATCAGCAACTCAATATTGCATTCACTGGATATTTTTGGGTGCTTTCCCTGTTATTATACACAGTATACAATCTCTGGCTCCAAGTAAGGAATCGCCAAGAAAAAGTATCCCCTCCTACATCAGGAAACAAGTGACAGTCAGCTGCAGAGAGAAGAGTCTGAAATAAGGAGCTTTATACAGTCTCTTGACAGATACTGCAGCCTAGTGTAGCAGGAACCCATCTCAGTCCACATCATTCAGCTGGACGCTGCCACTGTGGACACCCAGCTCTGAAATGAGTGTTCATATACCCAACTTTTTTAGGAGAATTCAGGCTGTGCTGCTGGTGTGAACATGGGAACGTCACACAGACGTATGCTGGACAAAGACCAGAAAACAACTGCTCAGCAAACTGGTGCTGCATAAACACCAGTTAGAAAAGCAGAGAGTTGATTCTCCAGCTACTTGTGGGGACGCCAGAATTAACTGTCTGACTCAGTTTGATGTCACACAGGCTCTATTGTGCCCTTTTTCTCTCAGGTTTATCACTTGACACGTTGTTACATGATGCAGTTGTTTCTGGGGAGGGGTGGGGGGTATTCTGCTGCTGTAGATGCCTCTGAGTCTTACACACTGTACCTTTAAGTATTGTCTAAGTAACATAATTAGATGAGAAAAAGTCAAACACTGAATTGTACATGGACACACACAAACCCTGTATTTAATGGCGGCCCCCTTTCACCTCCTGAATGTCAACTCTGTGCTACACAGCCATCATTCACCTGTTTCCACGTTCACCTCTTACCAACCAGACTCACTGCAGCTGCCTTTTACAGTTTCACGGGCAGCTTTAACACACATTTCTAAACAAATCGTTACAATAATTCTGTTTAACTAGAAATTTGCTTTACCTGCTGTCGGTCTGATCCAAGAGGTATAAACAAAAGACTCTTCCCCCATTTCATTGATTTTAAGGTTTCTGCTGACTCGTAAGCCTCAGATGCATGTTCCACACAAACACTTGGCATAGGGATAAATCTCAGGACAGTGACAGTACATAGCTGTGTTATATAACTGACAGAAAAAAAGGTGACAACTGACAGTGATTACCTAGAGCTGCAGAAAGTCTCTGCAAGTTTGATTTTCATTGTGCAGAGAAATGAAATGTTTGCATGGACGAAAACCCATCTACAGAGTGATACTTTGCTTTTAAAATCAGAAGCCGTCTTATGAAGTGTGGTGGGTAAAAACCATGTGTATGGCATTTTCACCTTTAGCTAACATCAATTTTCTATCCTTGTAAGGACATTTGCTCCATATACAATAGGTTCAGGAATGTGAGCACACACTTTTACTTTCTGCTGTGGATCCAGGGCACAAGTGAGCAGACTGAAGCAACACCACAGCAATGTAACTCCGACCGACAGCCTTGAGACAAATAAACTATAAACGGTGTGTGTGTTAATTCAGCTGGATCACTGAACCGTGCCCTTGTATAACCTGGATTCCTATTGACTAAGATAATTTATCAGGATATCTGAGTGTAGTAATGAAAACAATGCTCAGTGTATTTTCCTGTGTCTGTAATGCGAGCAAGCCAGCACCTGCCTACTACTCCGCTGCCAAATGTAACACTGAGAAAAGCCACAAGATAGTAAACACTTGACAGAAACCGATGTGCTGGCACACAAGCAGTCCTACAGAACTGTCCTGCAGACATGAATCACTAAACGACATGAATAAAACTGGGGTTCAAACATGAACAAGATTCTTCTCTTGGATTAATGCCGTCCTCTCAGATCAGTGATTTCACTGCTGACATGTTTACCATGTCCCGATACGGGACTTTAACAGACACCTGCCAGCCAAGCACACACAAGGTCCTTAAAGTACCAAAGTTAAAAATAAATGTTACTTAAATTAAATCAACAAATCTTTCCCATCCCAGAGCCAGTGCCGCTTTACTCCCAACAACACCGGTGAAGTCAAGGCCCTCACACAACTAGCCCGAGTCACACCATTCATCCCTGCTACAGTAAAAAAAAGATCAAGGTGTGTCTAAGACAGCACCTGTGTGAAGTCGCCAATGTTTGCTCCATACAGGAATAAAAAGGACCTGGCAGCAGAGTTCGAATTACACGGTGCTTTACCAGGAGGGGACGGGTTCACGAGCTCGTGGCTCGTGATTATTTTGTGTGCAGGACTTTAACAAAAACAACAAAAGATCTAAACAATTTCCAGAATTTAAGATCCAAAATACATCTGCATAACATCTATAATACATATAACCTGTAATTACATGTCCAAACATACAAGTCACCACAGGCAAAGAAGTGTAAGAACCTAAGCCTGTTTGCTCTATAATTTGTTACTGGATGCAAGCTCCACTGGGAGGCTGCTGCTGAGCTGAGGCAGCAGCTCCGACAAGTTGCCGAGAATCACTGATCTGACACCAAATCCATGTGTAATAATTACACATAGGTGCACAAAATAACATATGACAGCAGCTCATGATGCCTGATAAATAAAAACTACCCTGCATATGTCCAGATCTATCATGTTACAGGGTGGCTCACGTCAGGGAGCGGACATGGTACGATCCATGCTCTGTGATATCATAGTAGATGCTGCTTTGGGGCATGAATGTGACACTATTTGTGACTGAAGCTACAAAGAATATGTAAAACTGTTATTGTTACCTTCTTTAAGAGGGGGTTTTTAACAACAGCATTATTCATGAGCGTACCTGGCAAATGTCACATGCTAGTTATTACTTCACATTTTAGAGCAGTCAGCTACACCTCTGTGGTATGAAAGTCTCAAAGACTGTCACACTAATAAAGGACATAAACAGTGTGGCGTTCCCTGTTTAGTTATAAAATGCCAGAGCGTGGCAGGTCACAGCTCCTGCCTGTTGGCAGACATTCACACTAGTGTGCACTTTGCTCATCTGGACTACAAATAGATTTCTAAATTCAAAAATTCAAAACAACTTCTAATGTATGCAGGGCCACAGAATAAATTAGACAAACATTATTAAAATGACACATTATACAAACTTTTATCACTGGCCTTGTGACCAGTGCTTTTTACAAACTCTTTCATTGCTTCATTTACCACACAGAGCTAAATATTGGCGCTCATTCGTCTGCGTGCAGCCAGATAAAAAGGAAAACTGGCTCCTGAACTAATGTGCAAGTTCCATACAGACACACGATGTGATGTCACTGCCACTTTTCTGAGGGGACGAGCCTCAACACAGAAATCGGGCCTGAGGGTCAGAGGACAGGTACAGGTGCAGTCTGAGGGAATATCCCCAGTCAGACTCAGCAGAAGGTTCTGGTGACTGGTGAGTGTGCGCAAACAGGTTCAGCACCTCACTGTTACCGGCTGTGGCCAAAGACAGTAATGCTTTTATTGGCCAAGTGTGTTAAGCACACAAGGAATATGTCTCCGGCACAGAACCAAGGCAGCCGTCTACAGCGCCGGCACACACACACATACACACACAGATGGCAGCGCTGTCCCTGGCCATCAGGAGCAACTCGGCGTTCAGCCTGAGAACACTTCACAAGGGAGTCGAACTGCCGACCTTCCGGCTGGGGGATGACCACTCTACCTCCTGAGCCACAGCTATTTTCTTTTTTTATACAACGATAACCTGAGAAAACATCTAAGGCCCTTTAAATGATTTCTCTGGAATGGAATTATTTAGATAAAATAAAGAATTTGTTTTTATTTAAAAACTGACATCATGAATTTAACTATTCAAGAAAAAACGGCTTCACAAAAACACACTGAAGCTGCTAAGGCCTGAAATGTATACAAAACACATGAAGGCTAAAACATCTGTACATGAGAAAAAAAGACACTCAACCAAGGACTAATGACACATCACACTTCTCCTCCATGTCTGCATGTTTCTGCCTTAATGCTGCTGAAATTTAATTCATTAGCAATAAACACAGCAGTTACAGAACGATAACGAGGCTGCTTTGTGGTTTTTGATGTGTTGCTTCTTGCTGCATCATCACCATCTACTGTAACAAGCCTGGAACAGAAGCTGCAGCGTCCACATGCACAAGACACACTGATTCTTAATGAATATATTTTAACAAGATCAAAAGACAGGTAATAAAGCGAGGCAGACACCTGTGGATCCAGCACCAGCAGCAGCTCCAGCCTGCATAACGATCATCCAGTTCAACCAAGAGCTCTCTGAACACAAGCTGAACATTATCACCTCCGTGAAGAAGCTTTTACTGCACGACTTTGGGATTAGACTTAGTTTTTGCGTGGTGTACCTAATAAACTGACAACCGAGCGCATTGTGTCATATCACAGGCTTGAAGTTTTTCACTCTACCTCCACTTTGCCTTGGAAGTACAAACTGTAACATCTGTATTTATACTGAAGTTTGCAGAGTTAGATGCAGGTTCACAGAGATGGTCTGTGGGACTCGGCATTAGAGCAGCTCACGTTAATACACTGGAATAACTCAACAGGAGAAAATGAATAGATGGGTTAAGCTGGAAACATCAGACTTGAGACTTGACCCAGACTTGTATTCTGGGACACAGTTACGTTTTCTTGAAACGATCATAAATAAATCTGTCACAGAATATGAGTATTTGCAACAGCTGGATGGACACAGGTTATGCTCCAGGAGGTGTTTAATAATGCCCTGAAACTGGGTCACCACCCACTAGAAGTGCTGGGGATCCATCATCTGCAGGCTACAAACTTTTTGATGCCACATTTAGAGCCTGCAGGGGCTGAATATTTACTGATCATTACGTAGATCTTGATCAGAGAATTCCTGCCTTGAACGCTACTTATACCCTCTAAGGTGACCTGCAGAGACAAGAGAGCAGACAACCAGAGTACACAACAGCAGCAGCAGCAGACAAACAAACAGCTGAAGCTTCAGAGTGACAGACAGGCAGGCAGCTGTTAAAGGTCTGATCAGCAGCGAGGCAGCAGCTTAGAACAGGCCTGTGAGGCTACAGCTGCGGTATTCAGCAAGTGTGGGCAAGGAGCGGACTGTCAGCTAAGAGAATGGAAAGGCAGAGAAGTGAAGCTGTAGGAAAAGAAAGGGAAGTGGAGGAAGGTGCAGAAATGGTGCTGAGACAGGGCTGAGGGTGAAAACTGAGAGGAGAGGGAAAAAGACGACATCACAATAACTTAGTTTTATACGCCTCTGAGAGGACCGCGCAAAAAATTTAATTTAATACTATAGCGGAAAACACAGAGTCCTATCAAATCTGACCAGCAGTTTATATTCTCATTATCTCCAGGAGGCTACAGTAGTGATGAGAGCGGGTGGAAGAAGAAAAAAGAAGATGGATAAAAATAGGCAACAACTCACACATTGTGAACTGCAGAATGGCACCTAAACTGGAACACAATCTACCCCAGTGTCGAGCTCAGAGAGAGAGAGAGATTAATAACCATGTAACTATCCGTGTTTGTCTTCATAGGCTATTCATAGGCTCATATGTTAAACCTAAGACTGGGGATGGATAGTTCAGGATAAAGGGGACAAAAGGGAGGAGGAACTACTGTGCATCAAAGTCGTCTGACACAAACCCACATTTCAGTTATGTAAAGTCACTGTGTGTATGCACAGTACAACAGCCACGCAGACAGCGTGTCCTGTTTTAATAAGAAGGAAAAGATAAGGAGACTCAGAGAAAGAAATTAAACCAAATAGCAGCAACAGACCTAAGAGTAGAAAGAGTCGTGAGAAGTTGATGGAGATGAAAAAAGTGCTCAAGAGAGAAAAGCAGAAAGCACACACACACCGCAGAAACACACACAAAGATCCATGCAAATGGTTGGTTCTGCAAAATGAATGCATGTGCATGAATCAGATGTGAGTGATTTGACTCATGCACACTCACACAGATTTCTCTCACCTCTTACAAACACACACACAAATTATATAGATGTGTAAAAGAAAACCCTGAATAACTGAGGATGACCATGAAGTGAACCAGATGCTGTGGCCTTCCCAGCGTCTCCACCACCATCATCAAAACATCACATGAGGGAACATCTACTGGAAGAACAGCGTTCATCCCTCCAGGAGAGCTCAGAGACCTGGAAAGTCAAGGTGGAGCTGTTCTGGTGGCCCAGCACCTCCCTGGGACTCTTTAGGCCGGGTTTTACTTTCATCTGTCACATCTGTATGCACAGTATAAAATACAAAGTGTTCAGTGGCTGATAACACCGCATCAACAACCCAGCTTGACTCGCACATCACAACCGCTACATTGCACAAAAGCACAGCCATGAACCTGACAGAAATGGTTCTCAAAATCAGTTTGCTTTGCTAACTTATTCTGCAGTGTTCGCATAAAAAAGAAGTAAGACGAGGGAGGCGTGATCCCTGCTGAAATTCAGCTGTGGCCTCATAGTAAAACCTGATGAAACACTATTCATTCATGACACTGCAGAATCACTTTGTTTTTAATCATCGTTTCTCCAGCTCACCTTGAATTCTGGTGTTTCACTTCCACCTCAGGGGGGTGACAGTATTTTAGCCCGTTTATCTAATTAACTTTGAAGAAATATGATGGCACATAAAAGTAGTGTCCTCATTATGAGTGTTTGTATCTGTGGGTGGGTGTAGACGTGATCGCACACACTGGCCACGATGCAGTTAGTGCTTAAAAGATTTATTAGTTGCTTGAAAATTAATTGATGCAATTCTGATAAAGTCAAGTTTAAAAATCTGCGGGTTCGGCTTCTGAAATGTGAGAATCTTTGATGATTGTCTGTTTCACATGCTTGTAAACTGGAGCCAGGGGTATTTGACTCTCGGTCAGACATCACTGTGGGATCTGCCAACTTCTCATTTACTCATTTTTGACATTTTACAGCCCAATAACAATTGATACTATAAGCTCATCACGATAAAAGGTTGGACTTGGTTCACGTCTTCATTTCACTTGTTTGAATTTTCTCAGCTGCTCTTTATGTTTGTGACAAAGCCTTCTGGTTCAGTCCAAACCGAAAGTGATTTCAGCTGGAACCGAGTCCGTCCCTGAAGCCAAATCTCCCTCTTTCCTGAGCAGTCTGAACATTCTCTGACACTTTGGCCGAATGTCGACTCTTCCTGCCAGGGCCCAGGAGGAGGACGCCGACACCACACGCCACTGGATCTTTGACAAACATCACCAACTGTTGCTATGCTGGTCTCAGTCAGACCTCGGCTCCGTCTTCCACTAATGGCCTGCCTCCTCCAGTGACAGCTTCTGCTGCTGGACCCCTTTAGATTTCTATATAAATCTGGTAGTGGAGACAGCCTGAGAGTGTGAGAGAGGCAGACAGGCGCAGTGCAGAAAGACTGACACACATACACACACAACAACAAGCAGGTGACTTTCACACTAGTTTTAGATCCGGTTCTCCATTATGGAACGTCTATGGAGGCATGGTAGTCCTGCTTTTAACCCCAATAATCAATAATAGGATCCATTAATTTATGATTAAACTAGTGGCTTTCAAACCAAATTTTTACTTTAAATTATTCTGATTATTCTTTAACTATACAATAATTTAATTCAAATCATTTCTCTCTGCAGTCTGTTACAGTGGGTTCCCATAAGTATTTGGCACAGAACAGGTCTGCGTTTAAATACAAAGGCAATTTTTATGTCGTGAAAACCTTCAGCCGTCTATGTGAAATCAACTTCGATGAACAAATATAATGATCTGGAGCCCAGTGATGCCACTTTATTTGAAATGCTGAGGTGCCATTTGCAGAAAGTGCTCATTTCATTAGGCTCATGTTTGTGGTAAAGAGCTTTGTAAAAGTAATTATTAGACTGTTAGGCTGACAAAGTGACATGGAGAAGAAAGACAAACACCAAGACCAGTCTTTCAACAGCCAAGCAGACGTAATGAGGCAGAAAAGCAACTTTATGGAAGTCCTGGCTGTAATTACCAATATATTGGAGTATATATCCCTTTAGACTCGCAGCTCAGCTCCTTCCTCCCTCCCTCCTTCTGGTTCGCCATCATCCTCTCTGCTTTGACTCATCTTTTTCAGTGAATGCAAACACAGCCGGTAAAGTCTAGCACCCATTTTCAAACATCTGCCAAGCCGTACACGCTGAGAGGCCAACATTAGATCTGTCTCATTTGCAGAAGTGCCTCTTGAACATCAGTAAGGTGTTGATGTACAGCAGCAGCTGTCCTCCATTCTGTTTATCATGTCTCAAAAGCTCCCTTATTAGAGCAATCTAAAGGTTCCCCTAGTTCTGTGCATATAATAGGATGGAGAAAGGAAGCTTAATGAAGATGCTTTTCTAATTAAGTTTGATTAAGAGTTGTTTAATTTTCTGCTCTTCATGGGCTCTGACGACACATCACTGCACCTTGTACTGATTGGCCACCTTTACTAAAGAACTACTAAATCCATCCAGCCAGGCTGCAGGGTTCAACTGGTAAACACCAAGCCAGCAAAACTAACTATTAATCTACATACAATCCTAAAGAACATTTTAACTCTGAGCCACTCAAAACTGGAACCTGATCACAAACGTGAATGAACGTGAATTTTTGTAGGGTTTGGTGTCTGATATCTCAGTGGCCAAACCTTTGCTCCTTCCGTACGACAGTTGATTTTTGCAGGGTTTGGTGTCTGACATCTCAGTGGCCAAACCTTTGCTCCTTCACTTTCCCTTCACCTAATCTCAAGCCTGATGCTCCCACACTCCAACACCATGTGAGAAAAGGTTTAAAGCCGGCAGGCTGTCAGAGTCAACTCAAATGGACTGAACTGAACCAGGGTAAATTCCTGACGGGTTTGTAAAGTTTTGGCCAACTAGAGGTAAGAAGGGCCAGTAGCCAAAGCTCTGGGTGACTTCTGGTGCTGCTGAGAGAAGGGAAAAATCCCCTTTTTGGTAATTCTGACTATAATTGCATAGGGAGTGATGAGGTGATGAAGTGAAATGAGATTTGCAGCAGAAAAAAAGCTCAAGTTCTGTTTCATTTTGCAGCGAGCAAGCAACACAAACTGGAGAAAGGAAATTTAAACATGCTACAACAAAAACGTAACCGCAAACAGGTAAAAACCAAATAAAGATGACAAAGCCATTTGAGATGCATTGATAAGTGTCAAGTATTCATCCCATTGTGAGGATTTCCAGAGAAGAAGCTGTGATTTTGGTTTGAGACCGTTCATCTACTGCCGCAGCAGCAGCAGCAGCATCATCATTAACACCATTCCTTCATTTCAAGGCTTCAAAACTCAGCAGCACTCACACAAAGGGACATCACATTTTCAAAAGCTGCAAAGGAACAGTCAGGTTTCGGTCGAACACACTGAGATAAGCATCCCGTGTTTCTGCTGCTACATAGTGGTCAACAGGAAGGTTTACTTTTGATTTTGATGTAGGCAGAAACAAATGAACACGTGATCACAGCTGCTACTTTATTCACCACTACATCCACTGATAGGTGAACAAAAAGTGGGAAAGACTTTCCAGTACATCAGTAACAAAAAGACCCAAAGATGAATTAACACAAACATTAAAGCTTCACAAGAGATGTCGGGCTTAATCAGAACACAGCCCGGTTCCTGTCTGTAGCAGGAACGACAGGCACACTTCAGAGATTTTGACGAACCTGGTTTCCTTCGTTTTTTTGCCAGGTGCTGTCTGACTGTGCGCCTCAGCAGCGCTTACAATCACTTTCACAAAGATAATAGACTTGTTTACCGTGTTCGTGTCTGCATTAATTTCCTGACTGTTGCAGGCTCTCGCTTGAATTCCCTTTTTTCACGCCATTTCATTTCCTTTCCCTCCATTTTCCTAGGAATGAAGCTCGATGATAATCGCTGTGTATGTGCAGAAATATTACCTGCACAGGCCTTCTTCCTTCATCAAACATAAGAGAATGTGTTTCCATAGAGGACAGGCAGACCAGGAGAAACAGGTGAAACAAACTCGTTCCCCACCCACATGGACAAAGCCCAGAGGCCTCATCAGCTTCCATTTACCTGTTTTATGTTCTAAAATTGATTCTTCTTTTCTTGGTTAAGTTTGAAAAAGGGAATAAAATGCCAGGTTCAGGTGCCAGTGTTGGAACAATCCTTTCAAAGTCTTTCTGGAACACTGAGCTGGGAACAGACACGTCCACGCTATCTTCTCCAATTTGTAAAACAAAAACCTGTTTTTGGTTCCGGGACACTTTCCTTACTTTCTCTTCCACAGTCGATATGGATGAATGACAGCTCGCCCTCCTCAGATGGCATTTCAAAGACAATCTCCTTCACAAAACATCTTCCTCTGCTCTGGTTAGACAGGAGAGGTCTGGGATCCGGACGGCCTGAGACTCCCAGCAGACGGAATGGTCACTCTTTTTTGTGTCAGTGTGTCCATTCACGTGGTTTGCCTTGCTACCCTGCTGAGGATCTTACCTTCTGAGATCTCATTGTTCCCCACAGTTACACCAATGTCTTCTCTCCTCAGGGGCTGAACTGTCTCAACACCTGATCGCTGAGCTGGAAGAAAAATTAAACAGTGCAAAAACCTGCATTAATAAACGGTGAGAGGAGATGGTTAAACACATAATGATTTGTGGGCTGAAGCTTTTCTAAAAACTGAACGCCCCCCCACCCCCCTTGTGGCAGCGGTGAGGTTACACCAGGCCAAACTAACCTTTATGATCTGTTAATCGATCAGCTTGGATGCCAGTGGAGAGGGTTTTATCATCCAAAGCTACCAGAAAAGTCAACAGCAGCAACAAATTGTATTTGTTTAAATGTCAGACATCATCACCCACCTTTGGATCGAAATTTCATAAGTGCTACTCCACAGTGTTTCTCATTGAGTGGTGCACCAACAAAACATTTGCCAGCACAGGAGATCATAGAAGTGTGGCCACAGAAATGATGTGGCATTTCTTTGAAGAGCAGCGTGGTATTCTAACTCCTGAGTCAAAGGCTTTTCCGCCTCAGTGAATACATTTCTGGAGGAAACCCTGCATTAGGGAGCCCGTTTAAACGCATTATGTGTAGTATTTCTGTCTCCCTCAAGCACAGTGCGACAAGTAAATATCAGCAGGTTGCTCAGTGTCAAAGTAAATAACTCAGGCGGTGTGTTTCTGTATTCAAACCCACAGCACTGAGCTGAGATGTGTTATTGTTGATGCTGTTTGAACTCTTTCCTGCTTTACACAGCGTGTCCTATGCTCCACCCTGCACCAGCCACACAGCTTAGAAAACATCAGCAGCTAAACAGCAGAGCCATCACTGAACAGCGAGGTCGACCTGTACGGTAATCTGAGATCGCATCACAGCTGCGTCGCTCTCCACAGGTCAAACCCAGTGCTCTTCTGACCACACCCTAATCAGTGATGTCACAGCAGGTGCTCTGCTAATCACAGCTGATGGAAAACGCTTGCTGTGACATCACTGATTGGAGCCAGAAGTGCAGCTTGATGTCACTCTGCCCAGCAGCTGTTTTCTGTTGTGTGAGCCGACACGGCTGCCACCCGTACAGCAGACTGTCATCAGGTCGATGCACCTTTTCCCCCAGTTAAGTTCTCTGACTGAATACAGATACAACTTTTAATGATATAGTTTCTGTAAACCCCCACTCAGACAGTGCTTCTCAAATCACTGGCAGCATCAGTCGTCCATCAGCTGCATCAGTGGAGTCATACTACTCAGGGTTGATCAGTGGAGTCTCTGACCTTCATGTTTGGCATGAAGAGGTTTGCTCTCTCGTCCTCTTCCGACTGCAGTGATCTTAAAGTTGTATTCGTTAGTGGGGTTGAAGTCCTCAATGAGCAGCTTTGCTTCCTGCTTTGATACCTGCACCTCCCGGTGCTCTCCACCTGTTCAAGGTTAGACATCAACAAACAGCTGCTGAAGACTGATGAACAGAGACTAGAAACATGCTGGTTGGACATCCTTTTCTAAAAATCCATTTAAAGCACACAGACATGCAAACATAGTGAGAGCTGGAAAATAAAATGAAGTCAGTCAGCATAAGGGCCGCACACACTGGGAATTCCCAGCTTTAAAGCGCACAGACATGTTTGCCTGTGCTCAAGAACCTCAGCTGTGACTATAAAGGTTTTATATTTTAAAATGTCCACTGTACTTTTCTCCTTGCGCTTAAAAAGCCTCCATTCACATTGTCTGGTGTCATGCATTTCACAGGGGATCACCCAACTTCAGTGACAGCTGTGTACATCGTGTTGACATAAATTAAACATGGCACTCACATCTGTTTAGCAGCATAAAGATCTACAGAGCACAAGTAAAAAACAGCTGAATTTTATATCACTGAAGGAGCAGCTGAATCTGTGGACTGAGCTCTTCCTGTCCTTCTACACATGACCTTCGTCCACTTGTTTTATGGAAATATCAATCAGAGAGACATCGACACACTTAAACACCTGACATCTGACTCACACTGAGCGCAGACACTCACCTGCGGGTGCATGAATCATTGTCTGCTTCACCTTAACTGAACTGCGACGGAACCCTGCAAGGCTTTAGCAAATGCTTTAACAACCCAGGTCTGTGAACGTCTCTTTAACAAGATACAATTGACTGTGATACGATTTTCACCGGACAAGCTGCTTTACTGACACTGGGCAAATTATACTTTGAATTTGTTGACTTTATTGTATGTGGGTCCTTTACTATATCCTTCATATTTAAGATGGGGGAGTAGATCGAATGGCTGCTGATGAAGCTGCTTGTTGTGGTGTGGAACATCATTAATGGCCCTTTAAACCCCCATTACAAACTGTGCACATCGTCTACACACCTCGCTGTGTTCTTAAACTGCTTTTTTTTTTCCAAATCTGTGATGATGACTCGATCAGTCAAACTGCCCAGAAACGAAAACGAACAGTGAAAAGCCCCCAGGCTTCACAGACCGAGGGGAGCAGAGATGATTAAAGCCCGAGGTGGAACCAGCCCATCACAGCAGCAGGGAGCAGAGGGCAGCCAGTCGAACCAGGTGCAACCCAAGAGTCTGGACCAAAAAGTAATAAGGAGTAGGAATAAAATCAAATAAATCAGTCAAATGAAATGTATGTATTCAGGATTAGCTGGGTGTATCTAATCGTGCCAAACAATGTGCCTTGCTGTCGTAGCAGCAGACGCTTTGGCAGAAGTCAGCAGTTTACAGATTGACTGAGAAGCGTAGGTTTCGGTTTCCTGGCACTCAGAGAGTCTGTCATGTCCACAGACACTGACTGGGAAGTCCAAGTTCATTTGAATAACAAATGCAAATTAGTTTAGTTCGTTGAAAGAAAAATGCTTACTCCATTTTTGCTTTTTTGTTTGATTACATTTACTTTGGCTGCTGCACAAACAAATATTCCAGTTGGAATCAATAAATGTTCTTGGCTGTTGTCAAAGCCAGCTTCTTTAAAAAAATATAAAAAAAAAAAAAGATTCAAAAATCTGATTTCCACCATCTTCTCTTACAAAATGACTGACAGAACAGGAAGCGCATTGGTATTTAAACGATGACATGAATATCTTCTACAGCTTTTCAAAATGTGCTGCTGTATTAAATAATCAGTTTGTCTTCATGTGTTAAAACCTTAACGTGTATGTTCTGGATCTGTTTCCAACCATGACAGACTATGAGTCGTGTCTCCACAGCCATGAGGAGAAGCTCAGTGAGACCATCCAGCTGAGCTGAACAAAGGAAGGTGGCTGTTGAAGAAAGTTCATTACAGCTGCTTCACTGCGTTTCTGCCTTCAGTACCAGTGACCTACAGCGAGAACATGACGTCGCTCGGCCCAGAAGGCACACAGTCATCCAGTGCTAATTACTGTTTTAATCAGGTTTTTCCCTCCTTTGCTTCAAAATTAAGCCGTCCCCACAGGCAGCATGTAGCAGAGCGAGCTGTGTGGGCATGTCTCAGAAATGAGGCCAAAGTGTCAACCCTTTATGAATACCTGTGAGAGTATGAGAAGGCCTGTAGCAGCACTCAGTACTGCTCATGGGCAAAGTACATACATCACGTGACAAAACAGGAAGGTTTCCCAGTGGTCAAAGAGAAGCCCCTGTGTTTACATGCTATGACCTTCAGATGCATGTCCAACACTGAAGCAGCTCAGCCACCAGAAAACAAAGCAACACGTTTCTCTGGCAGGAGCTGCAGATCAAACGACTGTCTGGATCTGTCTCCCCCTTCTCTACCTTTTATTTATATCCAGCATTGCTCTTCCCCTTCACTCTCGCCACGCCTCTCCAGCTCCATCCTTCATCCTATCCTCCATCATCACCCTGTTTTTATATTCCTGTGATCCCCTCCATCCATCCCACTCTGCCTCGCTCTGTCAGGGGATGGCTGTCTGTGCTTACGGCAACTTATGTGACATTTTTCTCCATTACTGTGATCAAATAGACAGCCAAGCCTCCCCAGAAGCTACAGGTTAATTCCACCGTGGTGGCTCAACGCCGCCCAGCTTCAGGCCGCAGTCCATCCAGCAGCGTGGACGCACAGTCAGTATGGAAAGTTTTCAGACCCCTTCAAGTTTTCCACATTTTATGTTTCAGACTCATCTTAAAATTTATTTAATTCATTTTTTTTTGTCGTGTTTTGAAAATTTCTTAAAACAACAAAGGATCTGAATACTGATGTAAATGGGATAAAAGGCTCCAAAAGCCTGTTTTCACTTTGTCATTCTGAATCACCGTGTGTAGATTGATGAGAAAAAAATGAACTGAATCAATTTTAATACGAGTCTGAAACACAACAAAATGTGGAAACTTCAATGGTCCTGAAAACCTTCTGTACCGACTGTAAATACAAGGAGATGGTAAAACCTACAGCTTGTATCTCAGACTGTCATTAACAGTCTCAGGAGGAGGAGGAGCCACCGCACTGAGTGACCGTCCTGAAAAGACGACATATTTAGTACAACGACATTGTTTATTACACTTGATGTGTAATGTTTATGTGGGCATGTCAGTAGATGGTGGCAGAAACACGCCACACGCTGTGAAGCAGTGCACCTTCACAAGAGGAGAAATTGTTCTTAAGCTTGATCTTAATCAATTGTTTTGGATAGGAAATCAATTTAACTTCATTTTTAGGCTTTACAAACACTCTCAATGCAGTTCACTGACAATACATTAGAAGTGTTAGCAATTTACATTTAGTGGGGAAAAACCAAACACTGTGCACTGCACTGCCTGAATGGATCTTTATGCCAAGGCCACTGATGCTGCTTCCACACTGACTTCGGCTTTTGGCGAACAGCCACCACCACTGCTAGTTAATTATGATTTAGGAATGAATTTTAATGCACCATTGTAACAGTGGGGGCATTAACCTATCAAAATATACAGCTCCCTCATTGTGCTGAGTGTCTGGTGAGTGAAGTAAAAGTGAATTTAACTGTATCTGCTGGGCCTTGCACCTTACTCTGGGAACCTGTTTAACTGTCCTGTAACTCAAAGTAAGAGGAGCAGCTGCACCTCTTCCCATTGCAGTAAACCATGTCTTTGCACTCTGTCGTCTTCTTCTGTGGGAAAAATAACCATAACAGAAAGGAATGAATTGAAGGAAGAAAGAAACAATAATAAAAAAAATCTTGTCTGTGTGGTTTGTACACAGGCAACTGATTACAAACTGAATATCTGAAACATTTCACGATAATAAACTAGTTAGGAGCGCTCACTAATGGTTCCAATTTTACAGCTATCTATGTGTGTGCATCGGTTTTCTCTGGCTGCACTAAAGACTATAACAACAACAACACACTCCTCCAGGTTTTCTGTGTAAAATGCACGCGCTTTGTGCTTTATCTCCTCTAACTCTCCTTCATTTGCCCATCTTTAACTTTAACTGCAAATGAGCATCACCTAAAATGAGCCGAAATCATGAGGAAGTGTTGTCATGTGTGTAGTCAGTACTGTGCAGTGAATGCGAGCAGTGCTAAATTACATTTTCACCCATTTGTGCCAGTGGCCAAGATGCCGCAGAGGAAGAATGGGAGACTGGGAGTGTGTGTATCCTCTCTCCCATTAACCCAACAACTGGAGGAAGGTTTTGCTCAAATTACACTGCAACAGCAGTGAGAAGGTAATAAAGAAAATGACATTAAAGTTGTGTTTACTTCTGCCCCTCATAACATCCTGTAACAGCTCCCCTGATAGCACATGATATGCTTTACAAACTAATCACGCCATAGTCACAATATGTCACAAAATGGAGGTTTATGGCTTTGCACCACAACCATAAACAGTCCAATGTCTGCAGTGCACCTCGTTTTACCGCTGCAATAAAAAAATAAAAAAAAAGCTAGGCCACAGTTTTTAAACCGGGCTACAGCACTTTATTAAAACACAGAACAACTTTGGAACTATATACCTAATACAGACACTCACTTTATAACCATGATTGCGATCGATCAGTGGCATAAAACTTATTTCTTCAGCGTAATAAAACCAAAATAATGTTTCCAAATGAAGAATCCAGTCAACTTAAACAACAGGTCCAAAGATAATACTAGAATTATCACTTCACGGTCGTATGTGTCCGCCAACCAGTCAGTTTCAAGGGAAAGGGACAGATGAGCAGCCGCTGACCTTTGACCACTGAAATCTAACCAGTTTAACCATGGGTGCAAAGGGACACTTGTGTCAAAGTTGGAGAAATTCCCTTGAGACATTCACAAGAATGGGACGGATGGACACCTCAGAAACATGACAGCTCCCACTGTAGCATAAAAACTACTTTGTGTACTGCTGAGACTGACGAACATAGTTGTGGTGTCAGTTTACACGCCAGTGCAGAACTCCTCACTCTTCTTCTCCCACTTGAAGTAACACGTGAGCCGGATCCGATCACTTGCAGAATAACTGCCCATTAACAACTGTTCTCCATATCGACATGCTGAGCCTTGCCACACCAGCACTCAAGGCTAAAGTATGTTCACAAACTCATGGCAAACAAACTTGTTGAAGCCTTCATCAATAAATCCAGAGGCGCCAACTGCAGCCAACCGCAGGTTTCCTCAACAGCCTGTATCACGTCCATCAGGTCCTGTGTGTGGTTACGTGTCTCGTTCTCTGCAGAGTGACTCACGAACCAACATGCAGGAGAAACCCGCACAAAGAGAGAGATTTGATCTTCCTCTTGCCAAGAGCTTCAACCACGGCACTCTTCTGTCTAACTGTATTAACCTGCATTCTGGTCGTCATTCACAGTACAACAAGCGCCTTCACGTGTTTGGGAACTACACTGGAAAGCTACAACTTTAAGTACAAGAACCGATGAAGGCTTTTCTTTAATGACATCACCCCACAACCACCACAGCTGAGGAGGCCATGAGCAAGGCTCCAGACAAACACCAGGCAGGACTGCACAGGGGAAGAAGTCCTGTCTGCACCTCCTTAGATGAATCAAGTTTAAAATGGAAGGTTTCTGCATGAAACAACCCTCGAGCTGAAGCTGAAGCCTGAGTTTTTCTTCTCCGCTGATCTTTTTCAGTGTCTTTATGCTGAAATCAGGAATGTGAAACATCATGTTCCCTTTTCAAGTTTGTTGAAGGGTCACGTGTCACTACACAAACACATCAGTCACACTGGCCAAACTCGAAAAGTCCTAAAACACAAGCTTGAAAAATTAGAAAAACACTTGTTACTTTTAAACATATCCTTTGCTCCACCTAAGAGGGCCTGAAGTATTTTTCTAATTTTTCTCACAGTTCAACTTCAAGAGCACCTTTAGGCGTTTTGGATCGTGAGCACAAGTCCCTTTCTCCTTTTGCTTTGACTGGACAGTTTTTAAAAACGCTCTACTGTTTCTCCTTTACAAGTGTCAGTAAAACAATATTCCTGAAATACAGGCCAAAGTGTTTTTAAGACCACTACTCCAAAATTCCAGTAAGTGGCATGAGCAAGGTCTGAACATTTATTTGGATTTCAAGCTTCCAGGAATTTGGGGTCAACATCGGCCTGACCAGTCTGAACTTGTCCAGACTCCTGCAGGCGAGAGTTAACAGAAATGATCCGTAAAGACAAAGTACAGCCTCTCGATCCCGTTTTAATTTTTGTTACTCACTCTATCTTGTTTCAGTTTTTTCTTTTGTAAATGATTGTTGTATATTCAGAAACATGTATAAGAGCCTCAGGTTTCTACTCCTAAAACAGCACTGCTCCAGGTCATCACCGGATCTCACCTGGCCGTGTGGTGTAGATGACCTTGTAGCTTTCAAACTCTCCTTTCGGCTCTTTCCATGACACCTGCAGCTTGGTGGGACTCAGGGCTTTGGCACGAAACCTCCGTGGCGATGAAACTGGACAGACACAACAACATACACAGCTTTACACAGTGTCCATTTGAAACGCACTGTAAATATTTGAATGAATGGATGAAAGATCCCTGTCATGCACCATCTTTACCAAACTTTTATCTTAATGTTAGAAAAAGGCTGCTGTGATCATTGATGCATATTGGTGGATCACATCAACAACACTGGATGGAGTTCAATTTCGTTCAGTCAGGGTGTGAGAATGAAAAGAAATCTGCTTCCATGTGTCTGCTTTTCGATTCTGTGTGTATTAATATCAATATGTGATGTGTCAAAGGTCGTGCTTAAAGGCCATTTATCCTTAATTGGTCACATACAGCATCAGCGCTCAGGCTGTTTTACAGAAACGCAGGTTTCACAGAATGTGTTCTCCTCCTGTTTTACTTGTGCGTGGCCGTTCATCTGCTAAGCACAAAACACAACCGTGACTGAGATGAGCTGGACTGAACTCCCTCCAGAGTTATAGCGGCGCAGAGGCAGCTGCTCCATCTGTGGTTTTAAACATTCAGGAAAGGGGGAAGAAAGAAGGAAGAATTGTATCTCGCCCGAGCGGGAGGATACACATCAGAGATTACCTTGCACCGATGTTGCATTAAAAAGCAAAGTCCCATTCTCCTCCTCATCCTCATCATCTATTGACAAGGCCCCATTATGTGCATCTCTGCGGGGACACGACAGGTCTTCTTCTGTGTTCTGCTCACTGTGAGCATCAAAGCTACGCCCCTCCGTCTCATCCTGATTCGTTGTCGGCCCCGTCAGCTGCCTTCTATTCATCTTCTCAAGCTTGCACTGTGTCTGTCACGTCTCATCTGTCCCTCGTCCCTCATTCTCTACGTGTCCCTCCCTGTCCTTATCTCATTTTCCTTTCATTCTTTTCTTTCTGTGTCGATGTGCTTTGAAATTGTCATCAGGGGTTACAAGAGGATGAGAAAAAGGAAATGTGACTCCCTTTTAACTGCAAGGAGAAAAAGAACAAAGGGCACAGAAGGGAACGGCACTGGAATAGCATCTATACACTATTCCTGTCCTGACCTCAGCAGAAGTGTTTAGACGTACAACACAGAACGAGCAAATCCACTATGCTACACGATATCCAAATACTCTTTACAATGGCCTCAACCTGCGTGCAAACCCTCAAAAAAGCCTACGACACTGTGCTAGAGGAACCTTTTTCGTTCTCTCCTCACATTAAAACAGGTTAAACACTGGAATAAGGCCATTGTAAAGCACTGCAATAACAAAATCCACATTTCCACTGTCTACACCCCATCATCTTCACGCCGCCTGAGCCAAATCCCAGATAATAAATATGTATTTAGAAGCAACACACTCCCCGATCTAATTTGGTTAACTGTGAAAAAAAGACAAGCCAGAAGGTGGAAAATAAAATGTAAAACCCACAAACTTGTGTGCTTGTGTCCTCATTATGAGGTGAGCCATCTGCTGCTGCTGACTTCTTTAAATACCTACACTGTGATTGACATTTGGTAGAGCTCTGATCACAGGAAACCAGAGGCATAAAGGGACGGTTCACCCAAAAACATACTGACTTCGAAGACAAAAGCACATTTAAGAAGGATTTGTTTATTGCCATGGTGTCTCTGGAACACAATATATGTCGCCTCTCCACGTGGCACCAGGTAATTTTAAATGTGAACAGCTAAAACTTCACAGATTAGTTTTTTTTTATAACGTGCCATCCATGATAAACAGACGGGTTTGTTGGAAACACCAGTATGAAGTGAGATCAGCTGATGTTTTCCACCTTTCCCTGCATCTTGCTCCACAACACAATTCACTCCAGCTGATGAGACTGAGCACCAAACACCTCTGCAGCGTTTTGGGTGAACCCTCTCTTTACACATCCAGAGAATGACTCATGTTCTGTAGGTATGCAAAGAAACTTCAGTCCAGCACGGGAAAAACTATCCTGATCGTAATGAGAATATGAAACCAGTGCATTCAACAGCAGGCAAACATGTTTCGATACGAGCACACAAAAGGAAAAGTGTACCAATTATCTCACCAACCTGGGGAAGAGAACGCGGGCTGCATGGGATTTCAGCTCTGCCTCCGAAATGAAGGACATTCTCTCATCTGAAGAGAGCTGCTCAAATCCCCAAAGATTTGAGAAACAGATTTCACTCCTCTCTGTTTGTAGTGTTGCTGAAATGTGCTTGAGTGCATGTATGTGCATGAATTATTTATGTTTGCCTGCAACTTGAAGCATGTGTACAATGGTGTATGCACATCAGAATGTCTGTGCACATTATTCTGTGTAGCTTTGGTGGTTGTTTTTTCTCACACCTCTTGAGAAACCTGTCGGCTCCTTTGCAGCACCACACACACAAACGCACACACACGCTCGCTAACAGAGAGCCATGGATCTTCTCTGTGAGACTGTTCTCAGGCAGAGATGAGTACTGGATGCCGAGCAAACCGCCTGCTGAAGACAAAAGGCCTCGTCTACAGACACGGGAACTTAAATCTCATCAATTTTTCATGGAGAATCTTGTGCAAACAGTAGAGCCGGCGGCTGCTGAGGCTTTGGGAGCTGTGCAGCAACTCCAATGTGCAAAGTTTTACTGCTTTTTATCAGCTAGAGAGGGAAAATCTGGGTGACACCACTGGGTGAAGGGATGGAGCTTAGCTGAGTGAAGGGGGACAGAAAACTTTCCTAACTGAGTCACTTTTAGTTTTAGAAGACTCCATGACCCACGTTATTGTTACCAAGAGCAGATCTTCAAGATGCTAAACACCAATAAATCATTATCACAAATAAATCAGTGTCATTACTACACTACACACCCATGTTGTCAGACCCTCCAGGTCAGACAACATGGGATCAAACCAGACAGGAGGAGGGTGGCATCTGTCCAGAGTGAACTAGAGCTAAAGCTTTCAGTGTCTGGTGATGGAGGATGGCAAAGGGAGTCAAACACCGTGAAAACACGTTTATCCCATTCATGTCAACATTTTGTGTAACTTAGGGATCAGACTAACTTTCCTATTTCATACACTGTCAATTTCTATTCGCTTCATGTCAGCAGCTCTCAGAAATGAAACTTCTGATCATGTGACCTAGAAAAGGTGCTGAACAGCTCTGACACTGGCCCACGCTGCCCTCCAGGTGCACAAACCTGCAGAAGGCGACAATATTTGTCACAGACCTTTTTGCCACAATAAGACGAGATGAAACCAACATCTCTAAACAATAACTGTGACTAAACTTTCTTTACAGTTTCACTGACAAAAAAGGTGTTTAAAATCAAGTCTAAAAATAAATCTCCCCATTTCTGTGATGAAGAAAAGAAGATGAAATAATATGAACCGTTTTCCAACACTGACATAATCCAACACACTTTGTTCACCGGATGGCTGCCCTGCACATTTCTCTACCCGTGTACCCAAATCAACTTCCTGGTTCTGTTAACACCCCGCCAACAGTGGCGCCTGGACTTAGCTCCTGTCTGCACCAAAACACCATGACTGTAGGAGCTTGGTGATGGGACAGGACACCACAGCAACAGCTGGGCTCCACAGAAAATACTTCTAAGATAAGGTTGAACAGAGAAAAAGACAGTGTAGCATATTTAGGAGAGAAAATGTTTTGCTGAGAAGGAAACCACAGCCCTGGCTGAATTCCAATATGAGGGCAGTTTAATGCTCCTTCTCGCTCTCCATGAAAACTAGACTAAAATGTTCACAACATTTTCGCCAACTAATCTTTTAAAAAAGACCAAAATGTCCAGAGTTTTAGTCAACCAAAAATAAAGCAATGAGGCTGACTAAGTATGACTAACATGATCCCAGAACTAAGACTAAATCTAAAAATAGCTGACAACACCACCTGCTGATTCTTTTTCCATTATTTCTGCAGCCAAGAAGCCTCCACACGTCACTGGGATCCTTCCTTTTAAAGATGGACTTTGACAAGTGTCTGGTCTAAGGGTTTACTTAATCAAAGACCTAGTTTGTTTTCCTACTACACTGCACAAAGAAACCAGCAAAACAGAAAGGCTTTGTTTCACACTTCTGGACTCTAGATGTTCACCGAACAGTGTGAAATCACTTTGTTTCATACCATTTCCTTCACTGCTGAAAGGCACCGTATCGGCCTCTGAAACAAACAAAGAGCCATGGAGCTGAGGAGTCTCTCAGTGGAAGTTCTCCAAGCTGATCGTAACTCCTCAGCTCTTCCCGGGTCACTGCTGTAGCCCAGGCTAGCACATCATAGCCCCTTCACTGAGGAATGCTGTGCTCAGGCCAAAACCTAGCGAGTGTCCTTACTGTGTCGGAGCAATTCTGCTGTACCAGTGTCACGTTGTGCCTTCACTGGGGCAGACTGACTGGTAAACATATCCTGGAGATAAACATACTCCCACTTCGATTAGTCAATCTACAGAAAAAATCACAGGCAACTATCATCGATTAAACTCAGCTGTGAAGACCTAGTGTTTTTCCTTGTCTTAGGTTGGACAAAACAAGCTGTGTGATGATGCCACTCTGGGCTTTAGGAAACCCTGATGGCATTTTTCAGAATGAGATTACAGGCTGCTGAATTTTGGACATTTCCAGTTTTGCCATGCTACTGTCGAACCACAAGAAATGCTCTAAGGTAGGGGTGTCAAACTCAATCACACAAGGGGCCGAAAATTAAACCAGTCTAAGTTGTGAGCCAAACGGGATTAATATTTACTGAACAGTCTAAATCTGCCAATGATTTAACCAGAAATATGAACTTGGAAGAGACTGCCACAACTTTTTCCTCAATAAAAGTTTGAAAAATTCAATCCAAAATATTTTTTCCTCAACATC
>NW_018128163.1:306270-312510 GCF_001952655.1 Monopterus albus
GACTATTTGTTTTTTCTCGGAGGCTAATTTTAGCATACTTAGCTCTGTGTTTGGTCTCAAAATACCTAGGCATGTTGTACTCCACCACCAATACCACCTCAAAAAGACACACGGGTTTCTCTCCTTGAAGCAGAAACATGCATTCGCTTTCCTGCCTTTTGTAAAATTGTCTTCTGTATCAACCTTTCTCTTCTTGAACATTTTGGTGTTAATCGTTGGTACTTCTCACTTTCACTTGTCGGGAGGTTGCTGGTTAAATGCTGAATGCAATACACTGCCATCTAGTGGCGGGATGCCAATACTTCGTGGGTCCCGAAATCGTCGTGCATTGTGGGAGATGTAGTTTATGGTCAGTGTACGTTTTCAATTAGTATAGCCTTTTATTTTAAGACAACCATACACATTTTAAGCTTTCAAGGGCCACACAAAATGATCCGACGGGCCGGATTCAGAGTTTGACACATGTGCTCTAAGGAAACAATATGGGACAGATTTTAATAGTGTCTCAGACCATGAATTTTGCAATATTAAACATGTACAAAGAAACTGGTTTGGAAAAACATCAACTGAACTATCTTGTCTGAAATGATGAAAGTAGTTATATCATAATGACAATTAATCCCTCTCTGTTAAGCTTTGAACATTTGAAAATGTTGCTTCATGGGATAGCAGCACATAGATACAGTAAAACGTAATGTGTGAGGGTCTGCATGGACATTGTGTAGCAGCAGCAGAGAGGTAACCCCTCACTGCCTGAAAGCAACTTACAGTTATGGTCTAACTGGCCACGTTAGCCAATTAGCCTGCACGTTTGCCTTTCAAACTCCATGGCACAGCAACAGCACGTGCACTGACTCTGTGGTTGTGGACCCGTTCCAGCAGACTTTGGTTTTACACCACAGTGCTGACTGTTTCAGGTTCAGCATTGTCAACAACCTTTACAACTTCTGGCTCATGCAGAACATATCTGGGTGCAGCATCAGTACAGAACTGTGTTCAAAGCAAAACATTAATCATTCGGTGTGTTTGTCTTCTCACCACCATACCAGATGTGATACCCTACATACTGCAATTAAAAATACAGTAGGTACAAAACCTCTTCCAAGATCTACAGTCAGCTCTTCAGCTAATACCAACTCATCGCTTGCCTGGTTCAAAGGAGTGTATAAAATAGTTAATGATCATAACGGTGAGTGATGATTTTATGTTTTGACTTAAAGACACACATAAATAAAACAAGTTTAACACGTGTGTGGATTATTGACAGAGGCAACAGATTGTGCCACAGCAAATCAGTGCATGTGCAAGACAAACACATTTTCTCATTATGATTTTCACAGCTTTCCCTTTTGAGACAGACACATTTGGGTCAACACATGTTAAAAGGAAAACTTAAATGAACACTTTAAAACAAGAGTCAGTTTGTTTGGAACAAAGCTGCACATCTTAAATACAACACAGTGAAACTCAGACTTGAACTTGCTGAATAAAAAGATGCTGACCTGCATTTCCACAGCGGGGCCACACTGAGGTCAACTGAACCAGCAAGGAGCTTTGTCATAAAGCTGAAAGCAGGTGCATGGTGGATGGCATCTGACCCATTACAGAAACAAACAAATATGCTATGTTGCCTATTCATCATGGGAGGTCCTGGTATTCCCATTTGCCACCAGTGTAGAAAGCCTTGCTTCACCTTATAGTGTAAATCCAGCTATCTTTGTTGAAGGGTGGCATCAGAGTGTCCTGTTTCTGGCTCTATGTGGTGCCACTATGCAAAGAATCATTTGAAAGCATCTGCCCTTTTGTAAAAAGCCCAGCTTGGCCATGTTCGGTCCCATGTAGCTGCATATTAATCCCCTCCTGAGCTCGGTGACCCTGCACCAGAAAGCAGCCTTGTGGAGGTACTTACCTTGGCCTCGCGCTGGCTGAGGGGACAGAGAGATGAGAACAAAGCCCAGCAGGCAAAGGCCGAGTCTGACTGAGAACTGCATCCTGATTCCAGCAGACAAGAGGACACGACACACCTGAGCAGGACAGGGGTGAGGAATGCAGAGATAGGGGCAGAGGTGTGCCGGGGTGGATGGAGGTAGCAGGGAAAGAAAGGTGAGGAAGGAGAAGAGAGAAGGGAAGAGGAGGTGAACAAGAAAAGCCAGAGAGAAGAAATGACAGAACAGAGCAGGAAAAACAGACGGACAGGTGAAAGGACAGTGAGAGAAAGAAGATGAGTGAGTGGAGGGAGGAGAGAAACAGGGACAGAGGATGGAGGAGAGAGGGAAAGGAGGGACGGGGAGAAGACGGGAATTTACAAAGATGTTACTGTGCTGAAATACTAGAGTATCTGTTAGTTACAAACAATCCTAAAATCTTTTGTTGCATTGATACATATCTATAAATATATGTTATTATATATTTCCCATTAGCTACACAGGCATGAATTTGCAAAAATGTTTCAAAATATGATAAATGGGGATGTGAAGCTAAGACTCATCTCTAGTAGCAACACCATCCACTCATGACGTAAAAACTTCACTTACATCCAAGATATGTTTGACCTTCCCATCAAATCACTTCCAAACCGATATCCAGTTGGTTTGGAGTTTTTAATGATCCTTCTTTGGATAAATGGCTGATTTAAAAAAAAAAAAAATCAACCTTCCAATTTATTTATTTAAACAACCCAATATCAATTGTCATAATCTTTGTGCTTTTTCTTAGCCAACGTACACCCGAGCTACACACTGTGTGTGCAAAGGTCATCTGTTGTGAGTGCATCACTCAGGACTACATGACGTCAAAACTGTGTTATTAAAACACCACAAATAGGTTAGTTCTGAATGGTGGGCTGACTCTGGCTATGCAGGGACCGCACACTGATTGGTGGAAGAGAAATGATCTGCTGCTACTAGACGCGGAGCCGGAGGATGAAGAGTGTACGGAATCTGCTAACAGCTGCTGACAACACAAGCAGTGCAGATGCAGACCCAGTTTATCTCTCCTCTGTGTGATCACCACAGTGAAGCACCTGGTGCCGACAGTTCACGCGTAGCTCTGTGGAAAAGCATTAGTTTTAAATACTGTAGGTGCAATAGTTTAAGCGGTGCAGACGTTACCAGGGACAACAGATCCCTGGTCCACAGCTTCATAACTGGCAAATGTGTTTACAATTTAGTGAACTTAACACAGTTTCATATTCAAGGAAACAACGGTGCTGTTCACTTGTTGAATGTTGAAGAATATGAGCTTGTAGAGAAACTCCTGAGATGCACATTATGTAACAGTGCCAATACACATCCCCACTGGATCAAGTAGTGCCTCAGAAATCTCTCTTCCTACGTCTGTATGCACAATCAAGCATATTATTTTTATTCTGAAACATTATTTCTTGAGATATTGGAAGTCAGACAAATAGTTGTGGATCATGGTAGAGCATACCGTATCCAGTACTGTCGGGTAGTGAGGAAAAACAGTACTATCCCTGCTGCCTATATGCGCCACTCTCCGAAGCAGCATCTAACATAAAGCACAATGTCTCTCTGCAGAGCTGAAGGTGCAGGAGGAAACACAACTGTCACCTGCTTTGTTTCCACTTAACCTTGTCCACCTACAGACATGCCATGTTAAATTGTTTTTTTACTGCATGATCATCAGAATTTCTGCAGCTACTACGCCTCTGCAATGTCAGGACATAGAGACACAAGCCCTTTTGTTTCCAACTCATGCTGCAGCCAACTTTAAATTTCAGGCATTTTTCAGTCATTTATTGATATGCCAGACTATTACAGCTTGGCATGTTCACCATGTCTGTGTTAAAGCAAGCTGTGGTAATAAACTATCTGAGTTATGATAGTAGGTTGGAGGGGAGCAGATCTCCTCAGTGTATCTTAACAAAAATCACCATAAAGGCCATAAAACATCCCCTCAGAGACTCACAGCCTGACTGGGATGAGTTTCTGGCGACATTAAACCACCTGGCTGTTATTCCCGAATCCTACTGTATAATCAACGCGTGGAGTATCATCTTCTGTGTAGTTTGGAGCCCTGTTGTGACTTGCATTATGGCTTCACAAAGCATCCCTCGCGGGTCATATCTCTGCACCGGATCAGTCTCTTCTCGCCATAAGATACTGTAGCTACAGTAAGCAAGCATCTCTGCTGCGCACTGTGAGGACGCGTAGCCAACGCTGCTGAGAAAACCTACAGACATCCTATCATCCCCAAGACACTTTCTGTTTACAGGTAATACAAGTAATTGAAGTTTTGCCTAATTGAAACGAGCACAGGTGAGACCTGCACGCTGCACCATCGGCAGCACAAGGACGCGTGGAACAGCTCGAGGTGGCGAGGAAAGGTCCGCGGACCTAAACGCCAGTGTGTGCAGATGTGTGCATAAAGCGCAGCTCTACCTTCTCAGATCATACGTTTCCAGGCTCTGTCGCTCTCCTCCGGACAGCTGAACGAGAAGCTCACCAGTCCCCAAGCGACTCTGATCCACTCTGTTCACCAACTGTCAGCTCCCTCTGGCAACAGGAGGAAAGTCAGACACAGCACCACACCAGACTACCGGTGGGGAACCTTCAAAATAAAGGCGCTGCCCACTGCCTCACCGAACAGTCAAATCCCAGATCAGCGAGGAACGTTTGAAAATGAATGAATAAAATATTTTCTTCTGCTGCTCTCGTCCAAGTGATCTCAACTCAGTTTGATGCTTTTATTGTTATTATACCCGTTTGAGGTATTTTCATATTATTTAAGAAATGTAACATTTCTGGACAAGGGGCTGGCCAGGTGACACTGCTAGTGCCATTTCAGTTATGCATTCATGTTGGTCAACTTCTGACATTCAACAGCTTCACACAAGTAACACTTTCCAACCAACACAGGCTGTTATGTTACTGCACAGGTTCCTTGTTTCTGTATGGAAACATGTGAGGTCAAAGCCTGCCTCACCTCAGAAATAAAATTATGACTGGCCACCACCACCAGATGCTCAGACTGTGGCTGCTGGGGACTTGAAGACTACCTGTGAGCTTGCAGGATTGTAGCATCCAGTAGTGTTTTCTGTACAATAGAGTGTTAGGGCCACATTAAGGGGAAATCATGAGAGCAGAAAGTTGTTTTTTTTTATTTTGCATGTCAAAAATAAAGTTTTCCAGAAAAAAAGTTGAAATGTGAAAGTTTGACTTGATTCTCAACATAATAAAAAAATGTAAACATCGTTCTCTCATTTTTTCCCTTAGGGTGGCTTTAATACTCCGTCTTAGTACAGACTCCTCATGCGTTCTGTTGTAATGACATAGACCTTTGTGGGCTTTACAGTAGTTAGGTAAATGTCCTGAGATCATCTGCTGACATAAACCTGCTTAGAAACTGTAAAGCCCATGAGAGACCATTTGAATAGATCTGCTAAACAAGGTTATTAGTTTGGTGTTTACATTTTTAATTGGTGTCTCAGGTTGGATATTAAATTCAGTGATTAAAGCATGCATGGGTTCCAAGTCACCAAACCTTATAAAACATTACATACAGTGGGTACGGAAAGTATTCAGACCCCCTTAAATTTTTCACTCTTTGTTATATTCCAGCCATATGCTAAAATCATTTAAGTTCATTTTTTTCCTCATTAATGTACACACAGCACCCCATATTGACAGAAAAACACAGAATTTGACATTTTTGCAGATTTATTAAAAAAGAAAAACTGAAATATCACATGGTCATAAGTATTCAGACCCTTTGCTCAGTATTTAGTAGAAGCACCCTTTGGAGCTAATACAGCCATGAGTCTTTTTGGGAATGATGCAACAAGTTTTTCACACCTGCATTTGGGGATCCTCTGCCATTCCTCCTTGCAGATCCTCTCCAGTTCTGTCAGGTTGGATGGTAAACATTGGTGGACAGCCATTTTCAGGTCTCTCCAGAGATGCTCAATTGGGTTTAAATCAGGGCTCTGGCTGGGCCATTCAAGAACAGTCACAGAGTTGTTGTAAAGCCACTCCTTCGTTATTTTAGCTGTGTGCTTAGGGCCATTGTCTTGTTGGAAGGTGAACCTTCGGCCCAGTCTGAGTTCCTGAGCATTCTGGAGAAGGTTTTCGTCCAGGATATCCCTGTACTTGGCCGCATTCATCCTTCCCTCGATTGCATTAATGAATTGATTGAATTAAGGCCAAAAAGTTCTATCTTGGTCTCATCAGACCAGAGAATCTTATTTCTCACCATCTTGGAGTCCTTCAGGTGTTTTTT
>NW_018128163.1:313336-361626 GCF_001952655.1 Monopterus albus
AAAGCTGCCTTGCTTCCCGTCTCGCTGCGCCTGTCTGTGGCCAGCCTCACTCTGCTGACGGGTCTCTTCTCAGTTGAGACTTGTATCAGATTGATGGGTGTTTCCACCTTCATTCACCATCCACCCCTGCAGCTATTCATTTCTTTATCCTCATTTAAAACAAGGCGAGGCAATAGAAAAAATGTGCTTGAGTGGCAGGCAAGGACAGAATGTGTATTTGTGGAACCTTGAGCTATGTGTGGCTGTGTGACTGCCCTGGGCTCCAGGTAATAGGGCTTGGTCTGCTCTTGGACAGGTGGTTTGTTTTAAAAACTAAGAGTGATGACCACAGAAGAAGAAGGGAAGCACTCTAACAGTGACTGTGACTATCTCTACAAAGTGCCTGTTTCAGCAGCACAAGTCCTTTAGATGTTCTACAGCAGCATGTTTATGTCCAGCGCTGGATGTGCAGGTGTCCTTATCTTTAAGACAGAATGAATAATGGGCGTCTGCCTGCTGAGGCTGAAGCCTCCGGCTCCTCTTTACCTCAGTTATTCTGGGTGTGTTCGCTGACCATTTAACCAACAGCAGAAGGAGAGGTCTCTGAAATCTCCTGTATTATCATAATCATGTAAAACTCAGTTCGCTCCCTCCTGACTTTGTTTGCCATTGCTCCCAAACTGCAACAGTGCATTTTAAAGCTCTTTAAAGTAGGGTCAACCAATCCTAATAGTGGTTAATTAAAGCTTTATTGATATTTTTTGTTAATAGATTAAGATGAATCTATGACATTTTAATGTAAGAAAGAACATAAAAAATTATTTTTGCACTAATTTTGGGAAAAAGGATGAATATGGTGAGAACCTTTTACAGAAAAGATTCATAAAATGTTTCACATTGAAAATTAAAAACACTGGTAAAACAGACAGGTGAGGAATTAAAAGAAAGCCCAGAACAAGTGAGGATGGGAGAGCCCTCCAGGAGCAGTCAGAGACCTGGAGAGTCAAGGTGGAGCAGTTCTGGTGGCCTGTGGTGGCCAAGCTCCTCACTGGGACTCTGTGCTGGGCTGTCCTGTGGTTTGGCACCTGTTGTTAATTTTAGCCTGTTCACTACATAAACAAACACTTTATTGCAGCTCGTATGACTCATTTCAAATTGTCTGCTTTTATGTTTTTGAAAAGGGAAAACTAACTGTGCTTTTGGAAATTTTCTGTCTGATGGTGAACATAGGGAAGCATGGTGTTTCTGTGGTTAGCACTGTCACTTCACAGCAAGAAGGTTCCAGGTTTGAGCCCTGGCCGACCCAGGGCCTTTCTGTGTGGAGTCTGCATGTTCTCCCTGTGCCTGCATGGGTTCCCTCCGGGTACTCCAGTTTCCTCCCGCAGTCTGAAGACATGCAGCTCAGGTTGACTGGAGACTCTAAACTGCCTGTAGGAGTGTGTGTAGTTGTTTGTCTACATGTCAGCCCTGTGACAGACTGGCGACTTGTCCAAGGTGGACCCCGCCTCTCACCCACTGTCAGCTGGGATTGGCTCCAGCCCCCTGTGACCCTATTCAGGAATAAGTGTTATGGATGGATGATGAACAGTGTTCTAGGTGCAAACCTTTCTTTTGTCTCAACATTTTGATACCAGAGTGCTTATTACATGCTGGGATATGGCTCCACACACAGCACAGGAGACTGTGGGTTGCCACAGATGAACTGACCGAAGAGTCACATGAACTTAAATTCTATTTCTGTTCCTTCTGAAGCTGAAAATGTGAACCTGTTCATCTGCACACAATCACAGGTAGTCACAGTGACCGAATGGAAAAATAGTCATGCTGTGTGTGTGTGCATGTGAGTGTGTGCTGGTTTCTTATGGGTTCTATTATTAGATGTTATGGCTTAAAATAATGTGTAATGGTTTTAATGGAGTCCATTGCTGCGTGTAATAGTTTTTTTTAATTCTGTATTTCTGCCGGTTGGTGATGGTGTGTAATAGATTTAAAATTTAAATCTATTGCTTTAAATGTAAAGGTTTCTTTTGACTTGTAATGGTCTTAAATTCTGTCAAATGATGTGTGGTGGTTTCCATTTCCATTCCAGTGTTTGAGCAGCAGTAAAGGACAAAACAACATGACACCATAAGAATAAACACCCCACACGTATTTTGAGAAAACAAGATTCAGGTACCCGAAAAAACAAATAAAAATATAATATTTCAGAGACAATCAAGAACAAAAATAGACCTCCCACAGTTTGCCCCTGAGACACAAGTCAAAAAAGATACCTAGGAACAAGACAAAAAAGAATAGTATTGAGAGGAATCAAGAAAACAACCAGGAAATCAAGAACAATCGAATATTACTCACACAATTAATCCCACAATGGGGGAAAGAAACCTGTATTTCAGCCATAATAATCCCTGAGGAACTACTCAAAAATACCTAAAGCAGGGCAATGTACAATATTTGAGAGAGATCAGAAACAAAATATTACACATGAGCCTATTTACAATGCATTTCACCCCCAGGAGCTGAATATTGCACCTCAGTAGATTATTACATAGTCCCTCATACTTTCACCTAGTTTATCACTGCAATCCAGAGAGCAGTCCAGGACAGAACCAGCTCTCTTAACCAGTTTGTTGAGTCTCTTTCTGTCCCTGACCATGCTACCTCCTACCCAACCCACAACAGCGTAAAAGACTGCAGATGCCACCACAGAATCATAAAATGTCTGAAGGAGTGTCCCCCGCACACCAAAGGATCTCAGTCTCCTCAACAAGTGGAGGTGGCTCTGGCCCTTCCTGTACAGCGTGGCATATTGGATCGAGCACACTAGTTGTTCGACTGTTCAGGTCTGTCAATATTGGGGCTTGGGGTTGGGTGTGTGATTGTAAGGGTCTGTTCAGCATGGTGTATTGAAGTAAAAGCATGGCGTTTGAGCCAGAGTAGAAAACCGTACCTTGCCTCCATGTGTTTTGTAACAGTGCAGTTAAGAGAGACCCAGGTGCGCAGTACGATAGGATACTCCCCGAGAGAAGCACAACAGTACAGGGCATCTGTGTTGTTGCTCCAATCCAGCTTATTGTTGAGGTGGACACCCAGGTATTTAAAGGTGTCCCCAATCTCAATGACTGAGCCCTGAAAGCTCACCGGCGTGAGTGCTGGTGATTTCTGCCGGGGGTCAATCACCATCTCTTTTGTCTTGCATGACGTAGTGTCACAGACAGGGCAGGAGGGGCAAAAAGAGAAGAGAAGGGGGATACTACTGGAGTTACTACTACTGCTAATTTGAGTTTTATCTTTGTTGTCCCTAAAAATCAGTGTGTTCCTTAGTTTTGGGACACATTACCTCAGTGATCTACAGTAGATCTCTAATGCAAGAGACCTGACAGCAGATTACATACACACAGTCACTTGAAACAACCATCACACACACACACACATACACACACACACACACACACACACACACACAAAACTACATTAAGTAAAACTGACACAAACGTACAACCTAGTAAAAGCTTTTAGCTTTAAGCTGTGTTACAGCTCATTTCCAGCAGTAAGGTGCAAAGCAGTAGAAACCAGAAAGGTTGTACCAATGAAGACACCGGCGTAGATGACAGGACATGTTCCTATAACTTAGAGCGATGACCGTAATACCTGTTTGTGAGGTAGATAATGGTCCATGCAGACAGGTGTTGGTCCACACCTGCCCCCTCCAACTTCCCCCTCAGCAGTGATGGCTGGATTGTGTTGAAAGCACTGGAGAAGTCAAAAAACATGACCCTCACAAGACTTCCAGGGGACTCCAGGTGAGATAGGGCTCAATGCAGCATGTAGATAATAGCGTCATCTACCCCGATGCCAGGTCGATATGCAAACTGCAGCGGGTCCAGCGCTGAGCTCACTTGGGCACGGAGGTGGCTGAGGACAATCCTCTCCATGGTCCTCATCAGGTGGGAGGTCAGGGCATCGGGTCTGTAATGGTTTGGCTCCTTAGGATGAGGTATTTTGGGAACCAGGACAACACAGGATGTCTTCCATAGAGCTGGGACTCTCTCCAGGCTAAGACTCAGATTAAACATGTACAGGACCACTTCACTGTGCTGGTCTGCACACTCCTTGGGGGTGATGTGGTCAGGGCCTGTAGCCTATCTGGCCTTAATCCTCCTTAACTCCTCCCTGACCTGGTCCGCAGTGAGGCTGAGGGGACAGGTGGGCGGTGACTGCTCAGGAGCTGTGGACTGTTGAGAACCCCCCATGACAGTGGGAGGAGGGGCAAGGTCTAGCTGAGGTGTGAGGGGGGCTGAGGACTGGGTAGAGTCAAATCTGTTCATTTGCCAAGGCCTGGTGACTATCCCTGCTACCATCTCCGTGATCTGAGATGTGTTTCAGTCCTTTCCACACCTCGCATACATTGATCTTTTCCATGCTCTGCACTAGCTTCTTCCTGTAGCTAGCCTTGCACCTCCAGATCATGTACAATAGTTCCTGCTGCACTCTGCTCAGCTCCTCCTTGTCCCCTGAGAGGAAAGCCCTCTTCTTCTCATTCAGCAGTGCCTTTAACTCAGGGCTCACCCATGGCTTGTTTTTGGGAAAACACCGTACTCTTCTGGATGGCACCGTATTTTCCACACAGAAATGTATGTAATCCGAAATACAGTGTGCTGTCTATGTCCTCAACATGAGGACTACAGAGGATGGTGTTAAAACAGTCCCTCAGCTGCTCAATTGCCTCCTCTGTCCATACCTTCACTACTCTTACTGATGTCACATGATGTTGCTGGGAGAGCAAGCAACTCCTCAGAGCATTGCTGTTTGTGATGAATGTGCCTCCACAAGCTCAGAGTGAACCTGGAATTCTCTAAAGCCTCCCTGGAATTTTTCAGGAATGTCAATCTGGAGTGAAGCGTCCCCCAGCTAATGTTGTAAGGGGGCTCATGAGCAAGGCACCAAAGCTGTGACTCTTAGTACATCTTTCACAAAGGTGCAGTCATGCCAAAATCCGCCTGGCGACATTTACTTGCATGCTGTGTCCAGAAGCAGGAGGGGACAGGACTAGTGTGGGTAGGGTTGTCAACACATGCAGCTCGAGCTAGCACAGTGACTGGGCTGACATCAGTACAGCATTTTATGAAACATTTCGCTTACTGTCCTCACACTCACTGCAGCCAAACAGCATCTCTTCTCCACCTGCTGTTATACAATGAGAGAAGAAACAAAGATTATTTTCTGGCTGAGAGCTCAGTCCCACCATTGGACTTTGGAAAACGTCAACCTCAACCTCAACAGGTTAAAGTTAAATCTAACTGAAGTGTGACGGATGTGGGACAAAGGAAGTGTGTGAATATGTGACTCGAGGTGAATGTGTCTGCCCTTTGTTAATGTTAGTGTGACTGCACCTTTAGACTCTTCCTGCTTGGTCAAACCCACACCTCCATATAAATCTGCTGTCTGTAAAACCAAGATGTGATTATTGGTGCTATTTTCACCACCAGAGCCACAGACAGCTTTATGCAGCACTCTGAGAACGTCCTCCACTGGTAAAATAGTGTTTCTGTTTACAGCTGGAAGGGCCCTTTAAACTAAAGGCTTTCTTTCATCTTAGCAAATGATTCAAAACACTGAACAGAGCCCAATAAGGAGAGTCAGAAAGCTGCTGCCTATCTCATGAACATGCTGGACCACCCTGCATGCAGCGGTCTGTAAACACACACAGGTGCTGCCACCACCTGGTCAAACTACAGATGGCCCCGTTATCACATGCAACATTATCTGAATATGAAGCAGCTCAGACCCCCTGTAACCCTCCCTCCCCCAGCAGTTTGAACTTTACCCATGACTCTGTGAACTTTAGTTTATTTTACAAATTCAGTAAAACATGTTAATCACTGAGAGGTCTCCCTCATCATTATGAAGTGTTTTGAGAGAGTGGTGCTGGCCCGCATTCAGAGCAGTATACGGGCCCCCTGGACCCCTGCAGAATGCCTACCAGTGCGGCTGCCCTCCACTATTCCCTTTCTCACCTGGAAAATGGAGACTCCTACATCAGGATACTCTTCATTGACTACAGCTCTGCCTTCAACACAGTTGTCCCCCACAAACTGTCCACACTGGGTCTGCACCCCAACCTCTGTGACTGCCTGACGTAGCATATATTCTCTGCATTATTTTGTGTTCTTGTTGTATTTTTATTTGCTTCTTACTGCCTATTTAGATGTGTTATTGCTCATCTACTTTATATTTCACTTGTATTTTGTGGCATTCATGTGGACGGCAAAGTAAGAATTTCATTGTACAGGGAAACAAATCTCCCTAACTGTGCATATGACAAATAAACACTTTGACTTTGACCTTGACCTGTGCTGAGAAGATGAGCCTGTTTTTTTAGTAATCAACCCTTCATCCTATCATTTATTTATATTTTGCATGTGTAACGCAGCATATAGTTTCAAAATCCAAATCAAACCAATTTTAACAATCACAGGAGAAGAAACTAAAGAGAGAATGAGTTGACTTAAAGCAGACGATTAAAAAGCACAATACAAAAGGATCATACATATAAAACAGAAATTAAAGAAGCATTTAAATATTGATAAGCCTCTAACAGGTTTGTACTCCGCTGTGTAATTCTGTATTGCACTTCCAGGAAAGTGAAACCTAATTTCAATAAAGTTGTTTAGTTTCTTAATGAACTCCTCAGTATTTTAAAACCATATGCAGCCCTTGATCCAACCAGCTCTGTGAAAATCACCATTAATGATGCAAGAGGGGCCAAGAGTCACCCTGCAGAGAGCAAACCGCTGGCTGCCGAGAGAGTTACAGAGACCTGAGTCGACACAAACGGCAAAGAAAACCTCCCAACAACAGACTCGCACAAAGCAGACACAGTACAGAGAGCGTAGGTATAAAAAGATGAAGGAATAGCAGAAACCTGAGAGAACACAGCACTTCAGTTACAGCTGCTGATCTGCCTCCTCACACTCTTCACTTTCTTTCTGGGAAGCAGGTGTCACCAGGGAGTGGATGGAAAAGTAAATACTGCCCAGAGAGGATCTGGGGGGCCCGGGTTTCCAGGCCTGTGTGTGTGGGCAGGAGTGTGTAAATGCTGCTGTGATACATGCAGGTAATGTGGTTGTGTGGAGGAGGCAGTGTGAAGGCACATGGGGTTAAAGGTCCAAACCATTGCAGAGACAGAAACGGCAACTGTTGGAGTGAGGTCGACAGTGATCCCTCTCTAAGGCAGCACAGTGCAGGTTCACATAACGCGGTCTTATAAATACGGAGCTCGAAATGTTACAGCATTGTTATCTGTCAGGAACACTTGGTGCCTGGCACAGCTCATTTAGAAAACTATTTCTAAAACAAAAAGTTTTAGAATAAAACTTGTTTAGAAAAAATGAAGGCAATGGGTGCAGTGATGAGAAAAAGAGAACAGTGCTGCCTGATCATCCACAGCCAGACTGTTGGACTGATGGGGGTGAAAAAGCGGTCTGGGTGGAGCTCAGGTACGATGAGCAGGTGACAGGCTCACGTCTAGGTGGAGCAAGTGAAATAAACTGATTTGGTGTCTCTTTTTTAAGAGAGAATTTTTTGTTGTGCCATCATCAACAGTGGAAGAACTAGTATAAGAGGCAATGACAGAGAGTATGTGCCATCATCAACAGTGGAAGAACTAAGCCCCCAGTAGTGCGCAGAGTGGCCAAGACATAGATGCCTGGGCCTATTTTATGGCATTATGAGGAAACAAAGTTTGCCTTTTGGTGGAGGTTTGCACTCTCTAAGTGCTGTCTAGGTTTGATACCGTTTCTGAATGTGAGGTGACCAGGTTCTTCTGGAGAAAGATGACAATGCTGGTGCAATGAAAGGCACAAAACTGAAAAGATTCTTGATAGGGCTTCTTTATTCTCACAGTGTTGGTCTCTGCGGTGGCTCCATCATTAAGCTGCAGCTTGGGTTCTTACCAAAGTCACAGTGCACCACTGCCACTATGTGTCTGACACACAAAGGCCAGTCTGTGTTGAGGAAACAGGCTAAAGCAATTCATGGAGTTACAGTAAGTGTAGATATTTTATGTACGTAAACAACAGTGTTTGGTTGCCTACACAAAACTGAGAGCTCTTCCTCACAGAGTCCATTTCTGAGAGTCATCCCTGACCAGTGGATGGGTTCCAGTCAGTTCTTCAGGGTGACTTTAAACAGAATGTTTCTCATGCGATTCCTGTTTGACTGAACTGTTTTTACTGTTCTCAGACAGAACACGTGTTTCATATAAACCAGAAGGTCGGGCAGGACGTTCTCTGCTTTAAACGTACCGTCCATACGTACTGTACAGTGAGTGTTTCACTCCTCAGTGGTCGGTCTCCTCCATCACCTCCATCACGAAGGTTCTGGGACCTGTCAGGATCAGGTGGCTGACAGTCCGGTAATCCAGATTGAGAACATTGAGGCCGTTGACTGAAACCACAAACTGACAAACCTGTAGGTGAGCAAGAGAGAAGACCGTCGGTGTACAACGCCCACGGAGGTTCACATGGTCCTGACAAAATCGCTACAGTGCTGCTGCAGATGTAAATTGTAGTGAAACAATTAGAAGTTCTTTGTTTTATACACGAGGACACAAGATTTAACAGTTTCTGTGCAGAAACCTTCTAGATATGCATGTTATTAAAACCATATCATTATAATTTCACAAATAAATGAGCTTTGGAGCTACTCAACTAATTTAACTGCTCTGTAGCTTTTTATTTGACAAAACAAAACAGTAACGGAGCAAACGGCAGCACCAGGTGCTTTAACCTGCAGTTCTACTAATGGCCACCAGTTTTCAATGGGAAACTTCTCTTTAAACAAACTGTTTCCACAGAGTTTGGAGATGAGTTGTGGAGGACAAGCCGTACACCATCAGTTTGGATCATGTGGTAAATGTATCCATGTGGAGAAACTCGTTCTTTCAAGGCAGCAGCAGCAGGGCCGCGGGGCTCCACAGCCTGGATGTGACATGGCTGGTTTCCTCTCACCACAAATCCCCAGCCCACTGCGTCTCCCACAATCTACACACACACACACACACACACACACACACACACACACACACACACACACACACAGTTACCAGTTGCACATTTAAGTGTATCGACAAAAAAATAACTTCACAGAAGCTGAGAAAAAGAACAATACAGCTGTAATGGCTCAGACTTTCCTAACACCTGTTCTGGCAGAAAAATAACTTTTAGGACTTTTGAAATAAAAGTGAAGCAACAGTATTTATTGAGGGGAAAAAGGCCTTGAATGTGTGAACCTGCTGCTACAAGGCAGGCTATTGTTAAATAAGTTAGTTCCTTACGGTGAAAATCTTCCTTTATCTTATTTTAAACCTTCATGCGTGCCCCTGTGAGTAGCTTTTACAGATCATCTCTCATCCCTTCTCAGCTTCATGAACAAGACTTTCCAGTCTGTTAACTGTTCAGATGATAACATACTGTAAATGTTTTCTTAACGTAGGGTCCGCCTGGTCTCTGCAGCTCCTCTGTGCTCACCGGTCTCTTCAGGACTAAACATGAAACAAAAGCAACAAGGTCCAAGTGAATATAAAGACTGAAAAGACAAAGCAAATAGGAAGCTGCATACACCTGTATGTATTAGTCTGTACACTACAGTACTACTGCTTTTACAGAATACATGTAGAAACACTTTGACACTTTCAATGTCCATGTACGATACAGATGTCTGCTCTGCTCTTCCCTCAGACAGCAGTCTGAATCCTCCCTACACCTGATGTAGCACCACTCATCATTTCTCCTTGTTTATAGCTTTCCAACTAATAAAAATGGCAGCTGCATTGAACGGCTGCTAAACAAAGAAATGTGTTTTTAAGTAAAGCACGTACCATGAAGAGTCAAAGGCTTTAAATCTTAAAATGTGAATGAAAAGACCACTGTAGCTCTCCACATCTGTACAGCTGGTTGTGTTTGTACCTGACTTGGGGTTGGAGAGTACCAGGGAGGGGGAGGAGCCGGAGCCGGAGAGGCCCACTCCTCTCCTGCTGTATGTGCTCCCTTCGCTGCGGCTCCTGAGCCGCGCTCCACCCTGACCTCCACATCTTGCTCCAGTGGCCGCCTTTGCTTCCTTAGAGGGGGTGACTGATGGAGAGAAAGAGGAAATCACTGTTTTCATTGTACTGAAAACTGGCCCAGTCATACTGAACTTCCTCGGGTCTGTTTCTGCTCACATGCCACTCACTGATCGTAGAAGTTGCTCTGGTTTGGTCACTGACCAAAAATCTGCTCTGTCCTCATCTTCACTTTTGATTTGCTTTGCTGTACTACCTATTTTGTTGCATCTGTTTTTGCTCAGGCTGTGTGGAGGTGGGTGGGAACAGATGCTTGCGCGTGATGCATATTAGTGTTGGTTCGTTGTTGTTTGCACTGGAAAAAGAAAGGCGGACATGCCCCTTTTTCATTTACACAGAGACCTGGTGTTACAGTATCTCTACAGTAATGCACGACGATAAGATGCGTTTAATTTCAGCCTAAGTAAATGTTAACGCTGCAGCTAGAACTACAGAAGTGCCACTGAGCCTCACAGCTGCTTTGTCAGACCAGTCTGCCATAGAATAAGAACAATGACCTGACAGTTTCAGTGTAATGTAACGCTGCATAGTGTGCTAACCCATCACCTGTTAGTGCAGATTGTACTGTCAAATGAAACGTACTGCCACGCTGTTAGTGCTCTTAAACCGTTTAATTTTTGGGGAAAGTAAAGCATGATGCTGTCAGCGTCTGTAGCTAAGCTGGGTACCGTGTAACCTCGGTGTCCCCAGATCAGATCTGGCCTGAGACCTCTTTTCCAGCTTATACTCCTCCCTCTTCTTTTAGAGAATCAGAATCGTTATGAAGCTGGGAAATGGAAGCATTTTTAAACTTTATTTTAACATGAATTTCTTCAGTCTTTACAACACTGCCCTGTTGGAACAAGTTAAACCCAGAGGAGAGCCAGCTGACAGCCTGCTCTGTAATAACTCTACTATACACTGCGTGATGGGAGATGGCCTGACACACCCTGATACTAAACCAGACAAGACTAGGACACAAAAGAAAACGCATAGGAACTTAACAACCTCCTCACTTTAAAGAGAAACTAACAAGCAGTTATGAGCTCAAACCCACAGTAATCTCACTGGACTCAGACAACATGCACAGATGTGAATTAATGTGCACACAGCTCTCATGCTTTGGAGGAAAATGTGTGAAAAGTAGGGCAGCAAAGACAGAAAGGTTTATGGTCAGACTAAAAGGGTAAAGACCTATGAGATATTTATCTAAGAGCCCTGATCTCTGAGCCCTTTACTACCAAATCTGTTTCTGGTGATGCTGATGTGAAACTGAATTACATTTTCAGTATTTTGTTTATAAAGTGAAGCAGTGCTCACCTACTGCACGAGGCCCCATCTCTGCTCAGTCGCTTATCCAGTCGCTCAGAGAAGGAAACAACTGAGGAAGAAGGCCTTTAACCACTCAGATACACAGGCAGCAAGATGCACAGGCGCCCAGTCGATCGCTGTCGGCAGCTGTTTGGCTTTAAATGAGCCTCTGCACAGGTTCGATGACAGGAACATAAGACGTGTTAATCAGCTGGTCTGGATGTGTTTACAGATCTGGAAGCAAGGAGAGTGATCCACTGAAGAAAAAAATGTGTGTGTGAGCTAAATATTAAACCCCTGAATAAACAAACTCACCCTCGGTAGGAAGGAGGAGGAGACGCACATTAGGTAGAGGTTTTCCTCAAGCCAAATTAACAGTTCCTACAGTTTATATAAGCTCAAAGGAATGTTTAGTTCAACCAAAATACTCTTAGACATGGAATAAAACACTAAAGAACTAGCAATGCATCCCAGAAAGAATCAGCTCTGGAGGTAAAATGTTTAATGAGACCAACAGTATATCATCAGAAAACACTTTAGTGGGCAGACAACCAACCAAACCAGTGCTGAGATACAGCCTGGTTGCCGTGCGGGCTGTGAGGAGGCTGCAGCTGGAGAGGCTAAGGGAAACAAAAGGATCATTTCTGCTCTGATGGAAACGGGAGTCAAACAAAGCGGTGGAGATTTCAGTCGACACAATGCAGAGAAGCAAGTGCAGCCTTAGCAGATTTTAATAGCCTCATATGTTGTGTGATCCAACAATTTCCACTGTTTTAAAAAGAAAAATGCAAGGTCAGGTCTATTTATCCACAATATTTAATCATTACCTATGTATCATGTTATGAGTTTCTCATTCTCTGATCCAGTCCTATTTACTTTATATGTAATGTTGTTTTCTGCCAAAACATCCAGAAGCTGCACAACCAGATCACAGCAATACAATTAGGAGTCTTTTAAAATAACTGCCAATGCATCTCAGCGCCGTGGGGACCATCATGCAAAATCCTTCTGTGCACTTGGACTTCGCCCGTCCCCAGTTGGATCCTCATGTCGGAGGCACATGTTAAACTGTCCAGTCTAGGCTTTGAGGGTTGGTTCAGCAAGTGTCGTCTTAGTTCATCTGCCACTGACTGACACTTGGACCCAAACCTTTTCACTTGAAAACTGGAGCTTTAGTCTTTTTAAGAATTCAACAGCGAAGATTGTTTAATGCAGCCCTGCTAAACAGATGTGTAGGATGGAAGGCATACAAAACACTGTTGGTACAAAGTTTATTGGGGAGGCAATATTCTGCAAATAGATCAATGTCAGGGACGTGAGTCACACTATGTAAAAACAGCAGCCTCACCTTCAAACCACAGGTTGCCACAAACAATCAAATACATAAAATAATAGTTAATAGGTCAAAAATCAGATTCATAGAAGAGATCAATGTGTCCCAAGCTCCAGTGACGGTAATGGATAGTAACAATCTTATGAAACGGATCTGGATGTTTTCAAGTAGATGTGTTTGGGAACTGGACTGTTTTAATATGCGGACAAATTCCATTTAAAGTGCATGGCTGAGAATGACAACAACAAAGAAACACGTCGCCGTCTGCACCGTCACAACAACAACATCAACGACAGTAAACATGCTGGTGATAAATCCACATTCTGTTCTGTTTGCAGGAGCAGCATTCCTGACACCTCGGATCAGAGCCCATCAGTGATCAATCAGTGATCATGAGACCGAATACCAACATGTCTTCTCACACTGAAGATTACAACACACAAATACAAAGACAGGTGATGATACCGAGCTGCAAACACACAGAGAAAACATTTTTCTTGCCTTCATTACCTGTTCTTTCACAGTACACTGTTAATAATATGACACGTGCTGATATCAGAATGTACATATTGTTATCGTGGTCAAAATCATCTCAGTATTTATTATATGAATGACTGAAATATCAGGCAGAACTTAAAAAGGCTTCATTAATGCTTTTAAATCTGAATCTTAAGCGACCAAACATGTGTGAAAGTGTTTTCTCATTTTATTCCCTCTCTCTAAACTTCCCTTCCACTGTGACAGCTGGATATCCACCGTGTGACATAATAGGGATTGCGTCTTGTTTCTGTTCTCAGTTGTGCTCATATGACACTTTTTATCAAGTGTTGACTAATACTGATTATTACATAATCAGTTTTGCTATATTTTGCTTTTCTGCAGTCAATTAACATAGAGACGACTGTAAAGTAACAGAATGATGTGAATGTGTCATCTCGTCATTCAGCAGCAAAGACAAACTGTTGTGTGTGTGTGTGGTTTAAAGGGTGGACAAACGTGGCCCCTACATCACATGATGGCTGCTTATAAACTACTACATATCCACTAACATTCACTGCTGGTTAAGACAAGCTGCAAATGAACCTGACAGATTGCGTCTGATACTTTGACTCATTCAGTCCTAGAATAGCGCCCATGATAAACGCTCTGCAGCTTATTGATCCGACCTTTGTCCTCCAATAGACAAAGAAATACTGTATGGTGTCAAGTAGCTATTTTGTCACTTTGCGTGACCTCACTGTTTTTGTATGGATCGATCATTTCTGTCGAATTGTTTGTGCTCCAGCAATAATCCTGGAATTCCTTGAAGTTCTGGAAGTATTGCATGAGGTCAGTGAGTCTGCTTTATCACAGCAGCATTTACTTTCTGCTTTACACTTTGTCATAATGTTGCCCTGCAGATGGAGGAATGTTTCTCCTTTTCACAGGAGTCCGAGGAGAAGCACCAGTCAGATTATACAGGGTCCAGTAAAACGCTACTTACCTACAGACCATCACAATAAACAATGGCTAAAAAGATTCAATGGCATTTCTTGGCATCACATCATATTAAACTTGCATTTGTGTGTGTTTGTTTGTTTATCTGACAAATCTTTGATGCAAGAAGGTTGAGAGGGATCTGGCTGCAGACAAAGATGGTTAAACTATAAACCTAACCATAAACCTGCTGAGGCTCACAACTTCCAAATAGCAGCAGTGGAGACCTTCAAGTTGCTGAGCTCCACCATCTGAAGTGGTCGCAAAGAGTTTGAGCTCCTTCCTCTGGACGGTGCTACAGGTCACTGGACACCAAAACAACCAGACACAAGGAATCTTTCTTCTACTGAACAGTTAACCCATGACTGTGTAACGGGATACAGCAATCACCCCAGTGCGTCATCTGTCTATTATCTATATCGCTTATTCCTGAACAGGGTCACGGGAAGACAGTCACCTCTTGCGTGAGAGGTGGGGTCCACCCTGGACTGGTCTGCCACATGTCTGACATGTAGACAAACAACCGTACACACTCACAGTCACTTCTACAGGCAATTTAGTCATCAATCAATCTAAGTTGCATGTCTTTGGACTGTGGGAGGAAGCAGGAGCACCCGGAGAGAACCCAGGCAGGCACAGGGGAGAACATGCAGACATGTTCCACTCTCACACTGCAGCTCACAACTTCTGGCAACAGCAGCAATATTACCTATGAGGCCATATATCCTAAAGGGGAAGGCCTGGACTGTAACAACGGTCTCCGTTTGTGAACGAAAGCTGCTGTGGGGACCCTCTCTGCTATAACTCGCTAGCTTTAGCTATCAAAACAGAGTGCATGGGCAGAGTGCGCACAAGTAGGAAGTTAGGTTGACAGGCAGCTAGAACGTCCAATGGTTTTGCTCGTGCCAAGTAAAGTTATTGGTCAGGGTTTTTCAGCCGTGCTGCTGCCACAGATGATGGATTTGTTTCTTTATGTTGTCAGTGCATTAAATATATTCATTGTCATTGGGATAAAAAGAGAAATTCAAGATATGTAACAAAAATGTTTCTGAAAAGGATCAACAACCCTACCTTTAACCTCTGGCACACAGCACCAGCATCTGTGTGTCAGTTCATTTATCAGTTTGTTTTCTAGAGAGAGGAATACAGAACAAGCGAGTCACTCCTCCCTCATGACATCCACAGCTGAAGTGATTTTCATAACTGAAGTCAGAGATCTGACGCTGCTGTGTCTCATTGATCTGACGGATCAATATGCTCACAGGACTGAGAACACCACAGGCGGTGCACAGAGTGTTATACACAACCTGCTGTGTGTTTTATAATTGATTTACTGTGTATTTAAGTATATTGCACCTGGAGGTTTACAGTGTCAGATTTCTCACACATGGAAGAATCACACATGTAAAACATTAAAATCCCTCTTACATCACGTTAATGTATACACAGACGCACACTACACATACCGTACACACTACCTGCAGGTGTCTCCACATTTCTAACCTGGCAACATCTTAGCATGCCTCAGTATTTAGTTGTAGTATTTAGAGTATTTTTCAGCTGAGAAACTGTTGAAGTTCATTTTGCTCCTCTGGATTTTTAATCTCCATCTCTTGCTTCCAGATACTGTTGCCCTCTGCTGGACAGCATGTAACACGGTTTTCTCACAGAAATGTCAGCTTGAGGTCTTTCCTTCCTCTTTTTGGCTCCTTGTTTTTCTGTCCACTTGACGTATCCTCACTAAGCTTTCAGCCTTTGCTTCTCCTATGATGACAACAAATGCTTCATACATGTGGTGACCATTTGAGTCCATGCAGGTGAGACAAGATACAATATGTGCTAGAGGATGAGAGGAGCATGATAAAGACTCTGAGGAGGGGGAAGAAGACGAAAGGGAAGAACAAGATGGAAGTGATGGACTCTGAGGAAGGGAAGAAGGCGAAAGGGAAGAACAAGATGGAAGTGATAACTATAGTACTAGAGAGAAAGTGCATGGATTGAACGTGTCAGGCTTCATACTTCTGGTTACCACCAGGGAGCACCAGCATTAATGTAGTAAACCAGCTGATTTTAACTTGTATTTCTGATTCATTTCCTCTTTTTCTTCAGAAATAGGTAGGACTTGTGCATGTGTAAGAGATGAGGTGCACAGAGTGAGACACTGGATGGTGTGGTGAAGGTGCAGCGTGGAAATCAGAGGTTTGTGAGATGAGTATATGTATATATGGGGGAATGAGGCTTCATTATCAGTGACCATGTGCAGTTCATGTCACTGGAACAGGCTGTTTGTGTGTGTGTGGGTGGTTGGGGTTGGGGGGTAGTGGGGCAAATATTAACTTTGTTCATCTTCAAACGCTGCACGTGGCTGTTCCTGTCCTGTCAAATGGTCAGTGTCAGTAAGTGTCAGTGATTCACCACAGAATCACGAAATGGTCAGGTTGTGTGTGAAAAACTGCGATGGATGGCAGCAGACTGGGAATGTGTGTAAACGGCATTTAACTGTAGCTGACTAGGTTTGAACTGGTGCTACTGGTGTGAATCATTTCACTTCAGCTTTTAAAGCTGAACATTAGCATTAACATTTGTGTGTCCTCACTTTGAGCATCACATCCTTTGTGTTGCTGCTTCACCGCATAAATATATGTATGTAAGCTCTTTTTACATATTTAACAGGTCAGCATTCATCTGCCTGTTTATTACATTACCCTTGTTTCTGCTTTTCGTGGTCTGCCTGCTTTTTGCCAGGAAGTCCGATACTGTATGGCTGAGCTGACGGCAGCATTCTCAGTCACCAAGAGCATCAGTGGTGATTCTGTCAGGGACACTGATGAGTCAGCTCATTTCAGCCGGATGAGTCACTGTTAAAGATTTGTTCAATAACAAAAGCCATGGTGACACAATGGGGAGATTTACCAGAGAAGAACTGCACAAAAAATGAACTAGAGATGTCGTTTCAAGAAGCAAGTATTTTTTAACAGCTTTTCAAATGGCTGCTTCAGGTTCCTAAAATCTCCTTCAGCCAAGTTTCACTCTAACGTCAGTTTGTTCTGGAGGGAGAGTGTGAGCTTGTCCTCGGGCACTGAAGCCTGCAGCCTCCCAACGCTGGTGGGGGACACCGGCTCATCATGCTGTTCATGTATGTAGAAACAAAGCAGCTACTGCGACCTCCTGCACTGGCAGGGAGCTGTGCATGAAGCCATATCATCCATTCTAAATAAAGATGATTAAAAAAAAAAACAAAGTTAAAGTGTTAAAATGTGTTTTGCTAAAGTGACATTTCAATAAAAAAGTCAGTTCACTGTAAGAGAAACTAAAGTAACATCAAACTGATCTACAGCTGGAGGATCTCTGTGTTGCTGCTTCACCACATAAATATACGTAGGTAAGCTCTTTTTACATATTTAACAGGTCAGCATTCATCTGCCTGTTATTACATTACCCTTGTTTCTGCTTTTCGTGGTCTGCCTGCTTTTTGCCAGGAAGTCCGATACTGTATGGCTGAGCTGACGGCAGCATTCTCAGTCACCAAGAGCATCAGTGGTGATTCTGTCAGGGACACTGATGAGTCAGCTCATTTCAGCCGGATGAGTCACTGTTAAAGATTTGTTCAATAACAAAAGCCATGGTGACACAATGTGGAGATTTACCAGAGAAGAACTGCACAAAAAATGAACTAGAGATGTCGTTTCAAGAAGCAAGTATTTTTTAACAGCTTTTCAAATGGCTGCTTCAGGTTCCTAAAATCTCCTTCAGCCAAGTTTCACTCTAACGTCAGTTTGTTCTGGAGGGAGAGTGTGAGCTTGTCCTCGGGCACTGAAGCCTGCAGCCTCCCAACGCTGGTGGGGGACACCGGCTCATCATGCTGTTCATGTATGTAGAAACAAAGCAGCTACTGCGACCTCCTGCACTGGCAGGGAGCTGTGCATGAAGCCATATCATCCATTTTAAATAAAGATGATTAAAAAAAACAAAGCTAAAGTGTTAAAATGTGTTTTGCTAAAGTGACATTTCAATAAAAAAATAAAAAAGTCAGGCCTCTGTAAGAGAAACTAAAGTAACATCAAACTGATCTACAGCTGGAGGAATTTTTAAGTAAATGGTGACTGGAAACAAACTTATAAACAGATCTTAAATGGCATTCTTGATTCAAATTACTGAAAAATACTACCAACATTTCAGTTATTCATAAAATCTTCTCATTTTTCATAAAAATGAAAATTGTATTTAAAAAAAGAAGCACTGAAAACATAAACATTTTAAACTGTAGGTTAAGAGGGAAACTGTCTAGTTGTCCATGCACAGGCCTAAAGAAGCACATCTGTGGACCCGTCCACATCTGGCAGACAGTTTGACCCACATGCACCCAGAGTCCAGGTGCAGTGAAACTCAAGCTGCAGTCTGGTTTCCTCAGCCGGCTAAGCATGGCCCCAAGTGATGGGGGACACAGCAGCCAATCAGATAGTTAGCTCTTTATGGAAGGTAATCCAGGGGTAGTGTGTGTGTGTGTGTGTGTGGCCTCACTAACAACTGTGAATTAGGCTCCATTGTTTCAAATTTCTTGTATTTTGTATTTTGTCTTCTGAGTATCTTTGTACGTGTGCCTTTGCAGCTGTGCCTCCATGTGTGCATGCCTGAGCACATGTCGGTGTTTATATATGTGTGCTGTCTTTGTAAGATGAGGACATTTCCCCTGAGGTGGTGCATGTACAGATCTCTTTCGAAGACCCCCCCCACCCCCACTCCCCTCATGAACAACATGTTCCCCGCAGAGTGCAGCCTGTCCGTCAGAGCAGAGCCTTTCTAAAGCCCTGATGTGTTTTGAGAGGGGTGCTGTGAAAAGCAGCACAGTGCTGCGGCTTTCTGTGCTATTTACCCAGAATCACAGAGCAGATGAGCATCTTGCCGTGGCCAGTAGCCGTCCTTAAGAACGTGCCAGCTGAGGTGTTTGTCTGCTGCAGACAACTTTGAACAGCAGAGCTCTCTTCACAGCGTGGGGTCTTTGTCTGACTGTTTACAATGAGATTCACGTGTCTCTCACAGTTCAGCTCATGTCAGCTCACCGCGGCCTCTCAGCTTTGACATCCTCTCACAGAAGGGACGTGTTGGGTTTAGTGATCTGGGGCCCTGTTGACCCAATGCAGCTCACCCACTTCTTTGTTTACACCATTTACATTCTCGTCACTTGTCACTGACAACAGTAAACACATCTCAACTCCGACTCATTCACTCACAACACAAAACGTTTTCTGACTAGTCAGCATGATTTTTAACCTTCAGTATGACGAGATGATCCCGATGCAGCCGATGTCATTTCTTATTGCTGACAGATGTCCGCTGGGCTTAGAGGTCCTGCTGTGGTTTCTACATGAGAAGTCCTGGCATCTTGCTACCTCAGCACAGTGGGATGCCCTGTGATCTTTGGTGATCAGTGACAGATGATGTGACTTTGGGGTTTTTAGCTAGGCTGGCCGAAGCATGGTTCATCCCCCGAGTCACACCCTCAAATTCAAGAAGGGGAATCATTCGATCAGAGGTGAAGTTTTGTATGTTAGTGATAGACATGTGTAAGGTGATGCTAAACCTCAGCCTGCTGCACCTGGTCCCGATGAGCTGTCAGGACAAGTCATTCATATCTGTGCTGTCAGATGCCTGCTGAGCCCTGGGATCAGCGACAAGATGCGCAGGACAGGAAGGGCTGTGTGGGTGCTTTGTACACATATTGCTTCAGATAACCTTGAATGGACTGTTGCGTTGGAGACAAGCCTGTATGGTGACCGTGGAGAGGGGGGGGGCAAACCTTATAACTCTACAACAACAGATAAACTAAACATTCAAGATGTTGCTGCTGCTTTTTCAACAACTAAGGTTCAAGCAAATAATCTGCTCAAATGCTGATTTAGAAATCCTGTCCATGAGCACTTCAGAACGACCCTGTTATACAGTAGGTCATGGTTTAACCCTGGACACTGACATTAGGTCAGTGTTCCCTTTGCTTTGGGACATCTGTCAACAGAACACAGACAACACTCTCTGTGGCTACAGGGAGGGAATATACACTGCTCAAAAAAATAAAGGGAACACAAAGATAAGACATTTAACTATGTTGTGTTCCCTTTATTTTTTTGAGCAGTGTACTTCTTATGCCCTCTTGGCAAGCTTTGATCTAAACAGCCCTGCAACTTCTACTGCATCATAGACACATTCAAAGTTATTTTATTCCCAACCACTTCAGTCCTGCTCTAAAGCCACATAAAGCCAGATTGCTGTTGGCCAAAGATTCAGGTCAGGCCAGGCTGAAAAAGGCTGATCCACATGAAACAGCTGCAACACTAATAGTAATAACACTTAAGTGACAAGCAGAGGTGATGGTAACATTTACATTACATCTCTTGTGGTTTGTGTCCTGTGATGGTACATTTATAGTACATTACATCTCTTGTGGTTTGTGTCCTGCTTCCTGTTTTGGGCTATTATTTTGGTTAGTTTCCTGTCCCATGTCACCTCACCTGTCCCAGCTTCACCCTGGTGCACAATTTCTGTTCAATGCTTCCACTTGCTGCTCGTTACCGCCTGGTTTTCCTGTCTTTATATCCTCCTCCCTTCTCTCAGTCTGGTTGCTGGTGCATCTGATCTCCATGTCTCGCTTGTTCCTGTCTCCTGTGGTCCCTCCTTGATCTCCACACCTGGTTGCTTCCTTTGCCTTCACTTTCTGTGTCTGAACACTTGTGAGTTTGATGTTCTGCTGCCTTGGGTTTGTCATTCTGAGTTTGTTACCAGAGTTTAGTTCTTGGCTCCTTGACCTTTCTATTAATCTTTAGTTTTGTCCTGTCAGGTGGAGCACTCACTGATTTAGTTTCTTATTTTTGAATAAAGACTGTTAAATTATTAGAACCAGTATTTGTGTTTGCCTGCCTGAAGCCCAACAATATCCTTCTACAATGAACAAGTCTTGTTTTTTATTTTATTTTATTTTTTAACACTGTGCACTTAACCTAATGTAATACAACAGACTGGTTTCAGAAAAGCACAAATGAATCACTTTGCTTATTTGAACTCTTTTGTTGTCCCTATGTAATTTTCTAACTGATCACTTTTGTTCCTGTAGCTAATGAACCTTTACCCAGGATGTGATGGGCTGTGTTTACAGTTCCAGCTGATGGCAGCAGACCCAGCCAGCTCTTTGCTCAGTGGCTGCTCTGATGATGCTGTTTCTGCAGTGTCAGCACTCAGTCAGTGTTGCTGCACTGTAAGACACTGGGAAAGACCAAGCTTTTAAGCAACAACTTGTCACTGTGTTCTAACATTTTTTCCTCAGTATTAAAAGTGTGTGCAGTTTCTCTTGTGCAAAAGCTTGTTTGAGGCATTTTGTTCTAAACAGTTTTATAATAAATCTTTACACATCTTCCTATGTATTCAGGACTATTAATCCATGTAGCCTATACGGCTTAGTTGTCCAGAACGCCAATAAACCCCATATGGTTTTGCGAGGGGACTGAAAACAGAGAACCGTACAACCCCCGTTATCCCTTTTTGAGCCTCTTTCTCCCGCTCAGTGTGATCAGTTCAGTGCTGCTGACTGTGTTGGACTCCAGAGCGTCACCCCGACCTGACGCACTCTTGTACCAGAGCACAGCTGTCACCAGTACTTCATGCTTATTGGCCCAAGACCGAGAGAGGCAGAGGCAAAGCAAAGGCAAACAACTGGGGAGAGAGAGAGAGAGAGAGAGTTGGACCCCTGCGCTCCGCTCCATCGATCCGCAAAGGCGCACAGAGGAGCTTCCGTGGGACGTCGGCCACAGTTTCTAAGCGATTTGGGGGGATATGCCAAAAGTGGATTCGCTGTTTGGATCATGCTACTGGGAATTTTGGTACGGTAAGACCGTGCTAGTTTCGCTGTTTGGTTGGCATGTCGCTTTGTCTTAACTTCTCATTTGAACAGTTTGCGTGCAGCTCCCCCCCCCTCCCCCGAAAAAAACAAGATTGCAGAATTGATATATCGACGTGTGACTGGGAGAAGCGCACTTTGCCTTACTTCCGTGCAAACCTGGACATTTGGAAGCGTTACCTTATAGAGACGAAATCCCATACCTCTGAATGAATATGAATTATGAAGCAGTGACAGATGGTGTCCCCTGTCACCAGGGGTGTGAGGGTGAGGAGGATCGGGTGGGGCAGCTTGGCAACACTGAGATTTATTTACCTGAGAGGTAAAGGTAAGCAAAAGCTGCAGGTTACACCACGGACATGCAACCATCAATGAAGCTACGGCTTTTGTAGTGAATTAAGTTAATGTGCTAAATGTAATGATGAAAACCGTGTAAGAAGAGTTGCATGTTTCTGTAGTGAGAAGCTTGTTAGTCTTCAGCTGACAGACTCGCACACTGAAACGTAAAATGTTTTTTACATTTCTAGCTAATACTAGAGGTAAAATCCACTGCAGTGTTCTGGGCTGCTTGCACATCACATCAGACACAGTCCTGCTGAGCTGACAGTAACATAAGTTACATGTGCTGTGAACGCGCTGCGCAAGTTCTCTATCTGAACATAGACAGCACTGGTTGCTTAATTCTGTTCTGATTTGTGGACTTGCTTCCTTTTGATGCTTTTATCTTGGTTAGTTTTCTGTCACCTCACCTGCCCTAGCTTTACCCCGGTTCACAATCACCATTGTTTCCACCTGTTGCTCATCATCTCCTGGTTTTACTTATATCTCCTCCTCCTCCTCCTCCCTTTCCTTACTGCTGGTTCACTTTGTCTCCGTGCCTCGTTGCCCTTGTCCTTTTCATTCTTTCAGCTCACCACTCCTGCATCCCTGCCCCCTAAGTTCAGTACCCGTCTCTCGTTTGAATTGTCTGTTTGTCAGATCAGCAGTACTTTGGTTTATTTCGCTGGTTTGCTTTTCATTTTGTACCCAGCTCCCTGACCTAGTCTTGTACTTGTAGTTTTACTACGTCAGGTTGAGCCTTGTATTTTGTTCCCATTTCTTTTGTGTTGTCTTGGCTTGGGTCTGCGTATTTTGGTCCTTCCCTTGCCCGCAACATAAATTCAATTGTTCAGGTTCTCAGATGCTCCTCCTGCTCCAGGGGTCCCGGAAGGGTTTGCAGGAGCTTTCCTCCCAGTATTAGTTCAAGTTCAAAGACTGAGCAGCCAAGAAATGTCTGCATGACTTTAAATCAAATCAGAGCTTGGAGTGTGTAGATCAGTTTGTGCCTAGTCTACATGTTCTTGAGCTATTGATTTATACATTTCCTGTGATGCCCTGAAGAACTTAAACATGTGTCAGCTCCCTTACATTTAAAGCCATGACTGAAGATATGGATGAGAAATAAAGAACTTGTAATGGCTGAAAAGCATATATATAAAATGGCATTACCTCTGCACTTGCCTGAGTGTTACAGGATGTGTCCTGTATCTGGAGTTGCACATTTAGCTTGAATGCATCCTCACAGCATTTTAAACTTTGTGTGGGGATACAAACATGTTTGGCTGCCTCACTGTGTCAGAGAGGCGGTGAACATGAACACCATGTCTTATTGTTTCTGTTACTTCTCTTCTGCCGAAGCAGTGCAGACTCATTTGCTTTGACTATTTCAGGAAGGTCTGTCTCATGGTAAACTTAATCTGTCCAACATTTAGATTGAAGCTGTGCTTGCTCCTTACCTGACTCCAAAGGAGAGCTGCACAAGAATTCCTATATACCTAGACTGTCTGTTTATGCATAAATGGCAAATAAAAATCTTGCTCTTACTGTGTACACATACGTGGTTTAGTATGATCCAGGCCTTGAGATGTTGCTGTGAATGTCTCACTGGGTTCTGTACAGTGTGACCACGGTGGAAACTAAACCTTTATCAGTTGTGGGGAAGGGGTTCTTCTGACCAGATCACACAACACTCAACTTCAGTTTTTCCAAATGGTGACCCGCTGACCTCTGACCCCTTGGGTGAAATGTGAACTTGAATGTCGCTCACTGGAAAAGAAAACAACCCCTTAGTTGGGGCAACACATACTGTAGCAGTGTTCGCCTCTCCGGCCCTGTTTTAGTAAGCATCATCAGTAAGTGTCCTTGAGCGAGAGAGCTCTTGACTGCTGAGCCTGAGCTTCGATGTTCATGACTGGGAAGTGGACCGGAGTCAAACTAGTGGTGCTTGTGGTTTCCTGCAGGTAGTGCTGGTCTTCTGCCTGTTGGGGACTGATGTCAGCAGAGCTTATGTGTTCCAAGCCAGCCGGCCAGTAGAGGGGGGAGACAACCCGGCGCCTCACATTAAAGGTAAGATCGTCGCACAGGGCGTGTGGAAGCAACCGCTTGAATTACATTTGGAACAATCCTGGAAATTACAGCTGATTGTTCTGGCTTTAAAGGGCGGAACCAGAGGCTCCCATTTTAATTTAATTACCGATACTTTAAAATCTAAATTCCATCAGGGCATTTTGAACTCATGTGATTAAAAAAACACATTTAGTTGCCTTTATATTTATTATATTGTTAAAGGTATTTCGTCATGTGGCTTTGCAATTGCAAGTGCCATTTGTGGAACATTTAAGTGTGTTTTCACATCTGACAGTTATTACCAACAAAGCTTTGCATTGTCATCTTGATGTAAAATACAATCCAGAACACAAGAGAAAAAAAAAAAAGCAAAGACAAAGATACTACTGAACTTCATTGTCACAGTTTCCACTTGTCAGTACTATAACGTTGATAAAACACAGGCTATTATTCAGTCAGACCTTTAGTCTCTGGTTTCATAGTGCGCTGAAATGAACCAAAGTCATGAGCTGCCTGCAGACAAACATGTGGTGGTTTGTCATTATTTGAAATGTGCTTGTTGTAGTAAAGAACCTGCACATACACTACATATACATGGTCCTTTAATGATGTTAGTTACATATACATGGTCCTTTAATGATGTTAGTAAAGTTCTAGTCAAATAAGGTGAAAGTATGAGATTTATATATTATTAATAATTGGCATTAAAAAATTGAATGTCCAGCTTTGCAGCCGAATGTTTTTGCAGCTGCTGTGTCTAAGTGTTGCCCTCTCCGTCCTCCAGTCATCTCAGAGTGGGTCAGCTCAGCGGGCTCCTGTAAGGGGAGGTGCTTTGAGCTGGAGGAAGCCAAACCTCCAGGATGCAGATGTGACAACCTGTGTAAAACCTACTACAGCTGCTGCTTCGACTTTGACGAGCACTGCCTGAAAACAGGTCAGTCTGACACAGTGTTCGGGCCCTGACTTCTAAGCCGAGCAACACTCTGTACTGTAAACCACTGCACAGGAAGTTGACAGTGTGTTAGCATGAGAAACATTCTGGTACTTGTATGCCATGACGGTCTGCCAGTGAATTGTGAAGCAGATTCAGTTTCTAAATGTTAGAGGAGCAAACACTTAGTGTGCACAAGTGCTCTCTGCTGTCGCTGATATAACCAGGACAAAGAGGCGCCTCCAAGTTGGAGTTAGCTAGAATGCTCATTTTCAATCAGTCAAAATGTATTTATATATCACTTTAAAAACTACATCCGGTTGACCAGGTAAGAACTGAAGTAAATGAGATCAATACAAGAATAAAACAAGATAGTAACATAAACACACAAATTACACCGAATCAATAGTGAGAAGAAGGAAGCATCAGACATTACTATGTATTAAAAGTCAAAGCGAATAAATATGTTTTAACCAATGATTTAAAAGTTATCAAGTCCATAGATGATCTAATATTGGGACATAAACTATTCCAGTTTTCATCTGATGCTAATTTAGACTTTGGCTGGTTGACGTCAGTGCAGCCTGAGCTTCATCTTGAAAATGTTAAGTACACAATACTAGGACATGTTCCAGCACAGAAACATCTGTCCGCATGAATTCTACAACCATGAGCTTCTTGTAAAGCTGTTTACAAGGCCCACTTTGCTTCTAATTGACTAGTGCTTAACACACTGTGGGTACCTGATGTGTCATTTGTAAAGGTAACGTATGGATTCATGGTGTTGTAACGTTGTTTACTGCAGCCTCAGCAGAGTTACTGTAATGATTTATTGTGTATTTTCTTCCCTGCTGTGTCTCAGCGGGAGGCTTCAAGTGCACGCAAGAGCGTTGTGGGGAGGAGAGGAATGACGACCACGCTTGCCACTGCTCAGACGACTGTCTGGACAAAGGAGACTGCTGCTCCAACTACAAGTCGCTCTGCAAAGGTACTCGCCATGAGAAATGCTTCTTGTTTACAAGATTTAGAAATGGAGACTAAATATGCAAGAAAATGGGTAAAGACAGTGTCCTGTTGATTTTTTTATTAGGTGAAACGTCATGGCTGCAGGACGACTGTGAGGAGATCAAGAGCGCCGAATGCCCTGCAGGGTGAGAAACTCACCTGTGGAACAAAATAGATGCGCAGTGATACATTTTTACACATGACTGCATGTTATGCACCAGTGTAATTATTAATGTAGCTAAGAGTATGTTAAGAGGCAGTGTCCTAACCTTCAGACTCCCAGAAGAAACCCTAAAAGCATTTTCAGAGTACCGTCAAGGTTAAAGGTTATTGCTCACCTCCAGGTGTTTAACTCATCACCTTGCTGCAGTAGTGTACAGGTGTACTCAAGGGCATTCAGTACAATGTGACATCACTTTTGTGTACAGGTACAGTAAAGCATGCCTACAGTAAAGCTGAGGGACTTGCAAGAGACAGAGAAATCGTCCAAACTGTTTCAGCAAAGCTGCAGAGCATGAGAGCGCTCTTAGTCCCTGTAGTGCAGCTCAGTGTTTTCCATTAGAACCTCTTTGCATCGTGAACATCCACGCATTTCAAAATCCTCAGGTAGACAGGCAACAACGTCACTAAGAAACCATTTTAGTTGTACGATGGATTTGAGTCTGACCGACCAAACGACAGTCATCGACCATGATCCATAGCAACAGTGGCCCTGTTTAGAAGGAGGCGTCCAAGTGGGGGGTGTTCTCAAAATTAACTGATCCTTGTTGAGATGTTTTAAGTTGTTTAAAATAACCTTTGAATGTTCCAAAACTCCTATTTCTGACTGGCGCTTTGGTCTTCCTCACGCTCCTCAGCTTCATCCGCCCTCCCCTCATCATGCTGTCTGTCGATGGCTTCAGAGCCTCCTACCTGAAGAAGGGAAAATCTGTCATCCCCCATATGCATAAACTCAGTATGTGCTTTTTACTTTTCTTTACCTGCTGTGCAGTAAATGCAGTTGCAGTAATCGCAGCAGCTGTGATCTGTGTGAATCTTAGAACATGTACATTACCACACATTGCAGGTTTATGATTCTCCCCTGGCTGACTATTATGTTTTGGTGAGTTTAGTACTGAAACGTTTACATGTTTCCTCTCAGGAACGTGCGGTACATCAGCGCCCTACATGCGACCAGTCTACCCGGCAAAGACCTTCCCAAATTTGTACACCTTGGCCACGGTGAGTGACCTTGGATCGTGTCTGTGTGACTGGTTTGTACCCTAGACACATGGCACTAGTGAAAGTAGGCTAAGTAAATACAACCGTTTGTCAGTGTTCTTGTTGTGACAGTGCTGCAGGGCCGGTCTGACTTTAGTCTGTGTCTGCAGGGCCTTTACCCAGAGTCTCATGGGATTGTGGGGAACACCATGTATGACGCGGTGTTTAATGCCACCTTCACCCTGAGAGGCAGAGAAAAACTGAACCACCGCTGGTGGGGCGGGCAGCCTGTGAGTAAACTCAGCTCTTTATGTGCAGCTTGTGATTGGATTTGAATAAGTTCAGAGTGGCAGGTTGTTTAAATGAACCAGCGTGACAGAAGAATGTGTTGCACTGAGCGTCAGTCAGTTACTACGTCACTCAGTGGGGTCATTTTAGGTTCTGACACAGATGAACCTTCGTAAAGCTTGTAGTTTCACATCCTAGTCCTCAGTGAAGGCCCACCGAGAGATGTTTGGTGAAAGCTACTGTAGAAAATGAAGGAATCTGACAAAGTGCTCTTGTCCCTGAATCATATGGGAAGGACAACACATCACATTTTATTTCTACTCGGAGCCTAACGTCACACAGAGACTGCTAACCCAACTCTGTCAAAACAGAAAAGTTACACTTCAGCAACTCCAAAACTATCTCTCTATAAATTTAACAAATCGTGTATCTCACTTATTTTAACTGTAGGAAAAGTAGATATCATTGTTTTGGGGTCGGTTTGCTGCGAGCTGCCACAGCTGGGTGTAGTAGGTTCTCTAAACTCAATGCAGCATTTTAAAGGGTCGTTGATGCTTTTGATGGAGGTGAGCTAGTAGACTGTGCTTCCATCTTGCTGCTAAGCTTAAAAACCAACCCGAGCCTTTCCCTGTAACGAACTGACAAAACTGCATGTTGATTTTCTCATTTAGATTTCTGAATATTAACCTTCCGTCCTTTTTTGGTGTCACAGATTTGGATCACAGCAGAGAAACAAGGAGTGAAAGGAGCCACCTTCTTCTGGCCTTGGTACTTAAGTTAGTACTAGAATATTTTTCAGTAGCTTCATGCCCTGAACGCAGCATATACTGAGAAGGTGGGAGCATGTGAAAAAGGTAGCTCAGGAGGCAGCTAATATCGGTTATTGTATGTTATGTAGCCTCTGTTTTGGTCAAATGTACATTTTGAATTGCAACCTACAATGCAGTTACAAATGCATCACCAGACCCTTGTGCCATTTTCTGGGGTGAACTGACAAAACTACTCGGGTAAATATGGTAAAAGACAGTTATGAGACCGCCCGGTGTCGTACCCCTCACTGTGTGCGGCGGGTGCTGCACACAGACACTGTTACAGGCAGCTCGGCTCCCCTGTTCATTTTTATTACATCAGTTCTTTAATGTGATGTTCTGCTTCTTAATCATCACTCCCCGTGTTTGATTTCCAGGGTGATTCCTCTGGAGAGGAGGATTTTAACAATCCTGCACTGGCTGCATCTTCCTGATGATGAGAGGTACATCTTTGCAGACCTTTTAGTTTTTATTTAACCACATGAGAATTTTTCTTAGTTTTTTCCAAGCTCGGTGCTTTGTACCTGTTCGGCTGTCAGGTTTTCTGCTGCTTCTCCACTGGACTGAAACACTCCTGACGGCCCAGTGACTGTGGAGTGTCTGGTTGGGTTGTGTGTGCCGCTGTGTTAACTAGTCGTGCTCTTGTACAGCTTTGACTGACAGTATGTATTTGTTTGTAATATCATGCAGATGCATTTTAAAATATAAAAAAACTTCAACTGTATGTTACAGCTCAGTGATTGTCATTGGTCCTCTGTGTGTTTCCCACAGTTGGGAGTGAGCTGGTAAGTGTCTGCTGGGGAGATGTTGGCCCAGTGAAGCCGATAGGTGTTGTTATAGTGCAGCGAGGCACTGGGTTTCTATATGTAGGTCTGTGTCTGTGCTCACTGCCAGAAACAACAGGCTCAGCCAAGGGTTTTATCTTGTTGACTCACCATGGTCACCCCTGACACCTGAAGGATTCTTTAGGTCAAAGTAGATGGTAAAGAACCTCACACTCAACTAGAGACAAAGGCTGAGCTGCATGAGTAAAAATACAAAGCACAAAGTAGAGTTTGGATGCCCAAATTATCGAGGTGTTTCCTTTCACTTAGTTACTGGAGCTAAATGTAGTTATTTGAGCTACAGCTTGTGTCACAGCAAAGTAGACCTGATGATGAAATGGTCTGTGCCATCTGGTCTCCAGGCCGTACATCTATGCCGTCCACTCAGAGCAGCCCGATACCTTCGGACATCGACTGGGACCACTCAGCAGCGAGGTGAGACCTGAAGGAAAAGCACTGACAGTGACCCAGACACGTTCATGTCTGGGTGTCAGCGGAGGCGGGAGTTATGTTTCATCACGGTGTCAAACATACCTGAGTCCCGTGCCGTGTGTCCTGTCTATAGCTGGATAACCCTCTGAGGGAGATCGACAGCATCATCGGTCAGCTGATGAACGGCCTGAAGCAGATGAACTTGCATCGCTGCGTCAATGTCATCGTTGTGGGAGATCACGGTATGAACCCTGTGTGCCCATCCAAGCTCGGTTGTTTTCTGTTGTTAAGCTGTTTGTTGGAAGGGAACAGAAGTGAGCTTCAATCCACAGAGTTCACTGAATAATATTTACTGGAGCTACTTTGTCCCAGTAGCAACAGGCTAAAACAGAGTTTTCAAAGTTACTTGGATGTTGTTTCTTTGCGTGGCACCTCCGGTCACTCCCAAAATCATGTCAAATGAAAAACAAAGCTGTGAAAATATCTTTTATGTGAACTGACCCTTTATGTACAGTAACAGAACCCCTGATTGTTGTCTCTCAGGTATGGAGGAGGCCCATTGCGACAGGAAAGAGTTTCTCAGCAGCTACCCCCTCAACATAGATGAGATCATGCTGATCCCCGGCTCGGTGGGCAGAATACGCCCCAGAGACCCCAAGTCCAGCTCATGTAATGCAGCACTCTAGTTTTAAACAAAGACACAACACATCAGGTTCATTAACACTTCGTTTCCCTTCTGCAGATGACCCACAAATAGTTGTTGCAAATCTCACTGTGAGTACTACAATAAAACGCACAACTTTTCCTGTAGTTTCTCAAACTGCACGTCTGCCAGTGTGGGAGACGAGGGGAGGGGGGTTCAGATTCCTCACGTCTGGGTTTGTTGTTTCAGTGTAAAATGCCAACTCAGCGCTTCAAGCCGTACCTGAAGCAACATTTGCCCAAGAGGCTTCACTACGCGAACAACCGCAGGATCGAGGACGTGCACCTGCTAATGGAGAGGAAGTGGCACATCGCCAGGTAGCCTCTGAGTTACTGATACTTAACACCAGTAAATCATGGTCTCACTGACTGAGACAGGAGTGAAGTCAGCCACCACAGAGGAGACGCTGGCCTCCAGCAGCACCCGCTTTAACCTGTGGTTTTTGGTGACCCTGCACTGACCCGAATCTCAGCTCCACCTCTTTGTTCATCTGGGTTCAAGGTCAGGTCGGGGTCATTTTTGTGAGTCCTTGAAACGTGCTTTGGACAGAGAGCGTCCAAGTGACAGTGACTCCTTAGAGGATTTGTCACGCTACACACTGAGGAGTGATTTTTATGCCTTCATCACAATGACAGAAGGTTCACTGCCAGTCAGGGCTAATCAAACGTTTGTTTCAGGAAAATGCCAGAAAAGCTGAGGACTCACTGTGGTTTCTTTGGTGACCACGGCTTCGACAACAAGATAACCAGCATGAGGGTAAAGTGCTCTTTTTCTCCTGCACTGCGTCTACTTTGTACTTTATATATGGTTGATGTATGTTCATTAGCTTTCCTGTGGACCTTTTGTAGTTTACCTCTGTAGCACTATGGATTACTGTCATAAGTATCTCATTCACATGCACATTCCTGTTTCTATTCTATCTCTGGTCGACAGGTTGCAGTAAAGTGCCAAGAAAATAAAAGCAGTGCATCAGGAAAAGAGAAGTCCACAGAGCACCTTTAGGGAATATCTGATTAATTCTTACCTTTTTGTATGCAGACGATCTTTATGGGCCACGGGCCGAGCTTCAGGTTCCAGAAAACAGTCCCAGAGTTTGAGAATATAGAATTATACAATGTCATGTGTGGTGAGAATATTTTTATTTTTTAATGCTGTGAAGTAGAACTGCATATCAACAGCCTGAAAATATGTTTGTCCTGTTGTTTAGTGTTCAGTTAGTAATGAGAAGGAGGAAAAACAAATGTCTGGCACAGTGGAGATGTTATGTTCTAGTTGCTATCTGGTTATCCTGCAAAATGTTTGTGCTGTTATTGGGAACAAATATGGGATGTTTCATAGTTCATTTTTTCTGAAGCTATACTAAGGTTTTAAATGCAGCTATGCTTTGTTTAATAGACAGTTCTGCAGCATCAGCTCTTCAGTGACACACAGGCCACACACTGTTGTGTATTGTTGTTGTTGTTCTAGCTACAAACTGAACGGTCTCAGATTCAGTACCGAGTATTTCTCAGCGAGCTGAGCCACTTTCCTCTGTCTTCTCTTCTCCTCTGTGTCAGACTTGTTGGGGTTGAAGCCAGCCCCAAACAACGGGACTCACGGCAGCCTGAACGAAATGCTGAGGGAGCCACCGTTCCAGCCCCACATGCCAGAGGAAGGGACACCACCGTCCCCGGCACTTGTTGGGGTTGAAGCCAGCCCCAAACAACGGGACTCACGGCAGCCTGAACGAAATGCTGAGGGAGCCACCGTTCCAGCCCCACATGCCAGAGGAAGTGACACCACCGTCACCGGCGTCTGACTTGAAGCTCACTGTGACCCATGACCTGGGCTGCAGCTGTGATGATGAGGTCGGTGGAAGTCAAACTGATCTGCATGTTGTGTAACAGAAACTAAGAGCCACAATAACCGACATTCATCCATTTGGGAGCAGAACCACAGAGCACGCTGACATCTTGTGATCTTTGTTCTGTTCCAGAACAAAGTCGAGGAGATTATTGAAGCTTTCAATCCTGCACCAGATGGAATCTACAGCTACAGTAGGGTTCTCTGGGGTGTTTAGGGATGAATAACAGCAGCTGGAAGCCTGGCAGTAGGCACAGCAGAGCACACGCCAGCTGTATGGAGGCAGCTGCTGAAGGACTGTGTTGTCCAGAATATTTCATCTTGAACAGCTGCATCGCAGTCACCTTTGTAGTAACACATTAAATATACTGGAGAAAATCTCCCTGCTAGACAATGTGCTGGAAGTCTCTGTTGAGCATTTCCACTGCTCACCTCCATTGTGTCCTGTTTCCACTTCCTATTGTTTGTCTTTCAAAAGACAATTTCGAATTGTTTGCCATCTTTTTAACGAGACTGCAACAATATTGTATAGCTTAGGGTTTTCGCTGACTGTGTGTCTGTGTTTGTGCAGACAGCACCCACCTGCCATTCGGCCGTCCAGCGGTGATGTTTAATACACAGTACAGTCTTCTTCATCATGTGGAGTTCATCAGTGGCTACAGCAAAGAGCTGGCCATGCCTCTGTGGACAGCATACGCACTGCCACGGCAGGTACACACACACACACACACACACACACTCATCTCTATTTTCTCAGGAGCAAATTGTGTCATTTCACCTTTGTTCCCTGGAGACTCACCCGGCCCACAGCCTTTACACACCTCCATTATACAGTCCATCTCTCAGGTGGTTTTCTGCAGCATGTGAAAAGAAACACCAGGTCTGGATTTGTGCATGTGTTAATACTGATACAACAATCCACTTTCTCTGTTCATCTCCAGGAAAATCAACTTGAAGGTGAAACTGTGCCATAGATAGACCATCCATCACAGCTTTATTTGGGAAGTTTCCTTGTTGCTGTGTTTAAAGCTGCACAAATTCAACTATGCTTTAAACATCACTGAACAGTTATTGCTCATTTTCCGAACTTGAGTTTTTGACAAAACAGCTGATGTGCTGTGTTTTTTAATGATGTCATAGTTTCTCTGAAAGTGCCGTTGGCACCATCGTTCCTGCTTGCGGCCTAATTACATGGCAATTAAAACAAATTTGACTGTGATGGATGATCAGTCTGTGTCAAGTTTCTCTCTCAAGTGTCAAATAGATTTCCATAGCACACTGAAATAAAGTCAGAGCTACCAGAAACACACATGCTGTAACTAGATGTGCACTGTGCATTTCTACTATTACATCATGTCCTTGTTTTTTCCAGAAACAATATGTCACATTCTCCTGAGTGTACTAATAACACAGTGATATACTCACCAGCCACTTTATTAGGTACACCTTGCTAGTACAGGGTTAGTGTAAAGGGATGGACATGGTCAGCAACTATACTCAGGTAGGCTGTGGCATTTAAACAATGCTCAGCTGGCACTAATGGGCTCAAAGTGTGACAAGAAAATATCCCCCACCCTGTTACAGCACCACCAGCAGCCTGAAGCATCGATACAAGGCAGGATGGATCCATGCTTTCACCTTGTTTACACCAGATTTTGATCCTACCATCTGATTGTTGCAGCAGAAGTTAAGACTTGTCAGACCGGGCAACGTTTTTCCAGTCTTCTACCACCCATTTTTGGTGAGCGCTTGTGGAGCCTCATCTTCCTGCTCTTAGCCGATAGGAGTGGCACCTGGTGCCAGCAGACCGACAGTTTATGAAATACTCAGACCAGCCCGTCTGGCACCAACAACCATGCCATGTTCAAAGTCGATTAAATCAGCTTTCTTCCGAATTTCGATGCTCAGCAGATTGTCTTGATCATGGCTATGTGCCTAAATGAACAGGTGTATCTAATAAAGTGTCCGGTCAGTGTATGTTACTAGTAGGTTGTGGACTTCCTCCCCCAAGTCTTGACTTCCAGTCTTTCATTTACCTAAACTGGGTGTCAGGTTGTAAAAGTGTCAACAGGGAAATGTCAGTGCATGTGTCGTTTGCAGTGAGTGACGGTGTGTCTGAGTTGGAACTGCATGAGCATGTGAACACTAAATCCAGCGACCTGGAACACACACTCTGAACACGTTTGTCTGATTACAGGAGCAGGTTTACAACATGCAGCATGCATGGATAGCAGATGACTATATTAAACTATACATGAACATGTCAGGAGCCAGTAACTGCCTTTTCGCTCTCCTATCATGTCTCCTTGTCTCAGGAGGACTTGACTCCTGTTCCAGAGGTTCCTCTTGACGCTCACTGTGTCCGAGTTGACTCCAGAGTGTCAGCCGATCACAGTCAGAGCTGCACCGCCTACAGCCAGAGCAGCCACCTCACCTACGGCTTCCTCTTCCCCCCAGGTAAAGCTGCAGGACGACCACAGGATGCGCTGTGTTGACTTGACAGGGATTCCACCTGATTCACAGTCTGAAAGCTGATGTGGGCTTTTTGACACAGTGAGAAATGTCTGTCTCACAAATATGACTTTATGATCACTGTAAATCCAGTCAAACAGTGCTGTTACCATAATATACTGTACTACTATGTGCATCCAGCTTTGCTCTAAATACAAAACTGTTGCAACACCTACTGTATTTATTTATGTTTTACATAGGATGATGTTACGGTAGGTAGGTCAGGTCGGTCAGTTTGACCTTCTTTACTGTATATAACCAGTGATTTTTCACACGATCAGATTACACAACAACAACAACACGTAGTTATGTAATAACAATGCAACTGACATTTCCATACAGGATGTGTTTTATTCATGTGTTAAATAGCCATAATTACAGTCTGTAAAACGGAGAATAATGCAGCTTTTACATGACAAGTTGGAACCAGCTGTGAACTGCAGTGATTAAGCTCTTGTTACTCATTTCTTAATGATGCAGGTGTCAGAGAACAACCGCCCTTTAACTTTTTTTTCACAGTGAAGTTTCTCTGATGACAGGTAATAAGATCGTGTCTGGTGTTATTTTGTTGACAGAGCTGGCATCGTCGGCCGAGTCCAGATACGACGCTTCACTCATCACCAACACTGTTCCCATGTACCCTGCCTTCAAGAGTGAGTCACTGGCTAAAAATAAATGTGACTGAAGCTTCAGGTGCTTCAGTTAAAACAAGGACTGAATTTTACACATAAATTTGCACATTGTGTGGGGCTACAGGACAAGAGAAATGTTTCCCACAATATTAATAGCTACAAAATACATAAATCAAAATGCTAAAAATATTTGGGTAATAGAGACTTACAGATTTACAAAAGCTTGAACAACCTCCCTGCAGAGACTGTGTGGTTGGACAAACACAGCTCCCAAAGCCCTGCAACAAATATCAGTTTAGTGGCCGCCTTAGTATATGTTGTCTTTCTTTCTGTAGTGAGCTCAAAGAAAACCTGGGGCTATGGGGCCCTTTTGGAAGTTGTAACAAGATCAGGGAGCGTGTTTGTAAAACAAAAACCTTAAACAGCAGTGGTGTTTTCTGCAGGACATGTGCATGTATTTTTATCTTACTCAGTTGTGTGTATCAGATTTATCAGTTTCACCGTGTTTGAGAAAAAGGATGGGAAGGTGGTGATGTCGGCTGTGTGCGAGGGCGGCCTGGTACCCATTGTTTCTGTAAAGAGAGAGGCGACTTATCAGGGCAAAACACACACGCACACTGTGTGTGAATCACTGTGCAGATACACAGAATTCTTCATTGTCACCAGCTCTGTGAACAGAATGTGTGTCTGGAGAGTTTACTGGCTCTGTATTAAGGCTGTAAAGTGGTTTGGGTCTGTCAGGATTAACATGGCAAACGGCAGAGAGCTGCTCTACACACACGAGTGTTTTTTATTTTTCAGTTTCTGTTTTCAGGTCGGGCCATGGAAGCAGTTGTGCTAATGTGTTGTCAAGACTATAAAAGTCTGTTTGTTGTGAACCTGTGTTTAACTGAAATGGTCACCTCTTTTCTTTTGGCGTTGTTTTCAACCTTCTGAGAAAAAGTGCACTTAAAAAGTAATTAGTGGATTAAATGAATTAATGGATTACTTGACACTGAGATGTTCAGAAGAGCTAAAAGTGACATTCTGAGATCACAGCACAAGTAAGACCTGGTCTAGATGGAATCTGGTTGATGCATTCACGCCTGCATTGACACACCGGCTTCCTGATTCAGAGACGATTTCCAGACACAGATGTTTTACTGTCAGATAAGTTTAAGAAGGAGCTTCCATCGTATCAGAGGCCACTGGCACAGAAGGTCATTAGTTTCTACTGCATCTCGCGTCGTTTCCTTTTCATGCAGGAATCTGGAGTCACCTACAGGGGACGCTGCTGAGGCGTTACGCAGAGGAAAGCGACGGCATCAACATTCTCACTGGGCCCATCTTTGACTACAACTACGATGGCCTCCGCGACACCACAAAGAAAATCAGAGAGTAAGGCCTCTAGGCTTGTTGCTGATGCTGCAGTGGTCGTGTCCTGAGTGTGTTGATGAGTGTCACCTGCTACAGACTCTCTCCTAGGTTTTCTGAGGGGAAAACACAGGCTGAGAGACTTTATATTCAACCAGTATCATAGGAGAAAATATCATAAATGCTGTACCCTGTTGGAAAGCTACAACTGAAACATATGATCTGTTGAATTAAAATTAAAGATGAGGCTTGAAGTTTTAGATGGTCCACTTTCTGGAAATGTTTGGCTGCTTTCAGATGGACAGAGGACACTTGTGTTGTGCTGTGTTGCATCCCGAGCATGAAATCATTCAAATCATAGATGCCAATTACTGCCAAATATTTAAACTGCTGTAGATCTAAAGATCTCTACCAACAAACCAAACTTTCAAGCTGTAACAAGAAACATGTTTTGTTTCAATGAGGTCATTATTCTTCTCAGGAAACAAAGCATGTTTCTTGTTGCAGCTTGAAAGTTTGTTTGGCATTCTTTTTCCTCAAAAAGCCCTGCCCTTGACTAGTTTATAACAATAGTTGATTGTATTGTTTACTAAAGTTCATCAGTCCAGGTGCTGTGATATTGGTCTGTGTGTAGTTGTGTTGGGACGATGCTATGCTAACCAGGCGCATTGACCCTGATGGTTTCAAATTATTCATTTAATATTGTGCATCGTCCCCTGTGATCACACACAATGATAAACACCTGTCGATGCCGTTTATCCATGTGTCTCTGACCTCCGTGTCTCCCTGCAGGTTTTCACCCAACGTCCTGCCCATCCCCACCCACTACTACATCGTGGTGACGAGCTGCCAGGAGCTGAACCGGACTGTGGAGGACTGCGACGGGGCGCTCAGGGTCTTTTCCTTCCTGCTTCCTCACAGACCAGACAACAGTGAAAGCTGCAATGTGAGTTCAAACCAGTGCCAGTGGGAGGCAGTACTGCTCCAGCTGTGGCTGCAGATGCATGAGTTCACCTCACAGTAGAAGGAGATTAGATAAGAGGAGGAGGAGGAGGAGGAGGAGGTGAGAAGAACACTGAGCTGAGGGAGGTTACTAATTACATTTACTTAAGTACTACAACTAAGCAACATTTAAGGTATTTCCACTTCATGACACTTTATACCTGACTAGATTTTTTTGAAGAAACCTTCACTACTGCTTCACTGTATTTTATTACCAGCTACAGTAGCTATTAATTTACTGATTCAGATTTCTGCATACAAAACATGATCTTTAATTAGGTCAAATTTTCATATGTCTAAAAATTAATTCTGTTTTATAACTGATGAATCCTTTAAATATTTTTTTAATGGCAAAAATCTTGAACATGGTTTCAGCTTCTCACACGTGAGCAGTAAACCTCATTCTGAGGTTTCAACACAACCAGACATCTGAAGATGTCATTTGAGATAACAGTGACTGGCGTTACTCACTTTAACCAATCAATCAATAGATCAGGAAAATAATCAATGCATTACTCCGTGATGTAAATGACCATTAGCTGCATTCCTGTTTAAAATAGCTAAAAATGAGCTCCACCTCAACAAATTGAGTCAGATGGTATAACTAGTGTATCACTCAACTCAGGTGTCTCTCTGTATTGAGGACTTTTACTTTTAATACTTTTGCATAGGTTGCATTTTGAATGTAGGACTTTTCAGTGCTCATCCCCCACCGCTGCTCCATGACCTGGCTCACCTCTAACACATGTGAGACTTGATTCTTTCATATTCCCAGTTAAACAGAGGAAGTTCAGAAGTGCAATAACGATACCGTTACATCACTGTTACTATAAATTAGATAAGACCACATGTTTGGTTTATCAGAGACGGTAATTCAACTTGGTGATGTTTCTAGCAACAGTTTGCTTGTAGTGTTCCGTAAGCCTACAGTACAGTGCTGAGACCTCACTGATCTTCTTCGGGTTATATTTAAAAATGCTTAAAGATCATTTTTAAAACCACTGCATCATTTTCAGTACATTTAGGCTGCATTCCATCCCAGATCTGAAGTTTACCTCCTAGTGCCTCAGACCTGGTGTGTCCACAGCAGTGTGAACAGACCAGACCAGATGTCCTCAAACCAGATCTGGGCCACCTGCGTATGTGCTCCTAGACCTGATTCCTCTCTGACCTCTGACTATGGAGCGCCTTCAGAATGGTCAGGTTCATATGTGGTGGACGTTTATGGAGAAGCTTCTGATCAGGCCAAACTGGAAGGAACATATCGCAGCCCAGCGGTTTGGGAGGAAACTGGGCCATGTGACCGTCGCACACACCTGGTTGTTGTTCTTGTGCGCACGTGGCTCACATTTCAGGTACATCTGTGCACGTGTGGTAGTTTAGGAGCTCAGCGGTGTTCACGCCACAGACACACATGGACGGGAAGCAGCGACACAACAAGGTCAGATTCATAAGACCATTTATCATCTCTCCTCAGTAACTGGGACCAAATAAATTAGAAACTACAAGGAAAAAAAATGTTAATACATTTTTGGAATTATTAACTGCAAGTGTATAATCTTTATTATGAGCCCCACCAAAGCTGTATCACGTAAGGGGAATTTCCTTCTTCCATTCCAGTTCTGTTTCAGGACATAATTGTACAAGTTCTTCATAATTGTTCAAGGTCAGAAATGTCTGAGCATGTAGTAACAAATAGATTCTGACAACATTGCTTGACACTGCTTCCTTTGGAGTGGTCCAAGACGTGACTGATTACTGATGTAGTTGATGATCATACGCCCCCTGAGTCACACCAAGGAGGTGGTCATAGTGCTCAGAACAGGCTTTAGGGATGAATTAAAACATTACAGTTACAATCACATCATCTGTTCTCAAATAGAACCCCCATTGCCCCTGCTTTCAGGCTTTTAAATATGTTTCTCTGACGTTCTTCAGCGGGCCCATTAGGCTGTTTGTGCACCAGTAACAGTCTGAGCTGCACTCTGTTCACACTGTCAAAACATGTTCCCTTTTAAATATAAACTGTGTGCACTCTCTCATGAGCTGCAGAATGAAGGCTTATGTCAGTCTGGCTTGTGCTTAGTGCTCTGCAGTACATCTTATATTTATATTAAACCAACACACTCTTCTACATGAGTCAAGTCTCCTCTGTCTTGTACAGATACTTGCAAACATCAGCGTTGCTGTGGTCTAAACAGTAAAGAAGGTCAAAATTCTCCTGGCAAAGAAGAACGTGAAACTCTATAAAAAGCTAAGCTGTTTATCTTTGTTTCAGATTTTGGTGATTTCCTTTTCTTTCCTGGAAAACTCAGTCTCCTTTCTGTGCCAACTTTGTTGCTCTTTATACAATGTCACCAACATAATTAACGTTTCTCCTGCCATAATTACTATGCTTGAGGTTGCCTAAGTTCTTCAGGGGAAGACAGGCCTACTGGAAGGTGCAGTCTACCCCTTCTGATGATAAATATGGGCTTGATGACAGCTCATTCCATGATGTAATAACATTCCAAGGAAATTAGTGGAACTGGGTCCCTGTAGGTTCTATGGAGCTAATGAGGGAGTGGAGGACTGGCAAATAGACAGGTGCAGGAAACAGTTAACTGAAAATTACTGCAGGGCAGATAGGATATATGGGCAAAAACAGACAGGTATGGCTGGAATAACAGGGTTACTTTGAGCAAAATATACACAGGGATGTGTGGGCAGCAGAGATCATATATAAATAGTCTGGTCTAGACAGAAGTGAGACCAAAGTAACAGGCGCATTCTCAGATTCCACAATAAAGTCATTAAATTACAGGCGTTCATTTTTAGATCCTGGTTGATTTCCCAGGAAGCATAATTTTGGGAAAACTGCAGATGCAGAGAAGTTTGGATGTCGGTGTTAAATCAGGGGATAATTTTGCATGAAGGGAGAACATCAGTTGGACTGCATTTCAATGCTAGGACGTGCTTCCTATTGAAAGTAATTTAAAGCTGCAGAAACAAAACTTTTGTGTCACTTGTCATAATCTCACTCCTTGTCTTAAAGGAATAGCTCGATATTTTGGGGAAATACATTTATTAGATCAAAACACTTAAACTGTGTTAATGGAGCTGGAGGCAAAAGTGACTAGCCTATCTTAGCATAAAGTCTGAAAGTGTGTGTGTCATTGTCAGTGTTAGACTTTAGGTTTTGTATGACTTTTATGGGATGCATGGACTGGAAGCGAGGGAGAGTGCAGAGTGGAGAGTTAACAGCATGCAATTCCATTCAAAGTTTTGTTCCTCTGTTGGTTTGTGGGCTGGTTAAACAAACAAGATGCAGTTTACTGCGTGAGCTTAGCCTAGCTTAGCATTAAGACTAGGCAAGGGAAACTAGCACCTCCTAAGCTCACTAATAATGTTATGTCTTGTTTGTCAGATATGTTCACAACCAACACCTCAAAACAAGAGTGTGTTTTTTGGGAATTACATCTGGACGGAGCCAGGACAACTGTTTTCCCTTGCTACCAGTCTTTGTGTTAAGCTAATCGCCTTCATGATGGTGGTATTGATCTTCTTATCTTTCATGTGAACAAAAGTTATTCCCAAAACCTAAAACTTCTGCATGATAAATAGAAACATAAGTGTAATCTACAGTTAACTATATTCCATTTCTTACTATTTTAATTCAGATTTAAAGGGTTTCCTTGTACAAAATCAGAAAGTTTCAGTATCTTTTTGAAGTTTTGCATCTGTTTTGTGTCTACACCATTATGTAGAGGAGATTCCCTGTCTCCTGATATCATGGGCATGTGTAAGATGGGAATCTCCTCACTGTTGCCAAAATACGACAGCTGAGGCAGGCTAAGGCATGTACTAAGTACATGACTCACTGTTTTGTATAAGGAAATCGCTCTAGAATACAGGCGTAAATAAAAATGTGAGTCAGAGTTTTGTTGACATATAGGTACAAACCTGAGTCAGTGATATAATCTGGCACCAATTAGATGTACAGTACTGCTGTGTATGTAGTGTTTCTGCTTATTTGAACATAGATAGGTCTTTAAAAACTAAAATAGTAGCAGAAACCTCTCAAAAACCTCTACACATTAGAGGACAGCATTGGTGATTTTCTGTATTTTGATTTTCAACAAATCCCATCCAGAGACTAAAAGCAGCAATGAACTTGGGGCAGTAAGGGAAAACACGCACTAGGCAAGGTTGCCTCGTATCATGCCCGAGCATGATTATCCCACTGGCTTGCGGTCATGCTACGCTTCAAGTGATCCGGGCCGGAGCACGCTTATGTTGGCAAGATGCAGCTGAAGAGAAAATAAGAGCTTTAGGATGTCCTCAGTCCTTTCTCCACCTGGAAGTCATTCTGGCCCAGGGGTAAGGAACAGTCAAATAAGGGAACTGGGACTGAGATCATAGCAGAAAACAAGATGGGAGTAAAGAAACGTTGCAAAGTACATTTATACACAGCAATAAATTTATAAGGAATGCCAAGTGTGATTGTTTACTGCCATGGTTCAAACGGCTTACAGATCACAGCTGATGTAGTCTTTGTACAGACTGTCATGGTCCACATTATTTCAGCTGTATAAAGTGTCTGTGTGCAGTAGGAAATCATTTTGAGCAGTGAGCTACAGTAAGCCTGGGTGTCTGCAGGATCAGCATACATAAATTATGACAGTATGGTATGAAAACAGCTGGTTTTACTAAATTATCCGGCATCATTTCATATCAGCTTTTTTGACCGACGAATTCTACAGGGGACAGACCAACAAAAACAGCACAACTGAGGATGAAACTGAATCAAACTCTCCTGTCAACAAAGTGCTGATGTGTGCATGTGTGTGCTTCTAAAGAATCAAACCAACAGCTTTCTGTATTCCCAAACTGTTTTCAACTTGTGGTTGTGCGTGGTGTCCTGGGACAGCCTCGTGTGTGGATGTTTAGCCGGAGGAAAACACTTATCGTAATGTTATGTTGTTCTTTGACCACACACACTTTTGCTTGTTGTTGATACTTAGTACATCATCATGGACACGGTGACAGAAAATAATCTCACCTGCCTCGAGCGTCACACGAGAGGGGGTTACTGAGTTCAAAGAGTTAAACGCAATGTATAAAGGTCATGCGAGACCCCCCACGAGCCTCATCAGGATAAGCATTATGGATGGCTTTGAGTTCTGGACCCTTTTATTTGCTTCAAACAGCTGATCCACCAGCTGTACAGAGGTGATGCAGCATTGTTGGTGCACCATTGAACCTGTTTGCAAGGTGTCTTAATTGGACTTTCAGCATCACATGTTACAGTCATGTAGAGGCCTGACAGCCTCCTTTGTTGTTCAAGTACTTTGTTGTTCAAGTAAGGACTTGCTGACTAAGAGCAAATTACTCAACATAACAGAGGCAGGTCCTCCCACCCTGTTTTGGGCACTCCTTAATGTTAGCCTGTCTTTAGTTCAATTTTCGTGTCAGTGCTCTTGTTGAAAGGCTTTGATGTAAAACCTGACACAGTGGGTGAGTCCATGGTTGTTGTGCATTATGCTGATGTTTTGCCCCATTTGTGTATTTTTTCTTTGAATAGTCACTAGATCATGTAATTGTTCTCACGTCACTTCTTTGGTCTTTCGTGACCATCTGTCGTACAGTATGATGCATCTGGAAAATCAGGATAAAAGTTGTCAGTGGGTGGATGAGTGCATTCAGCACCATGAGGCTATGTCCATGATAAACAGAGTTTACAGGTCATGGAAAAGTTCAGACTCCTCCAGGATCTTTGAAAGTGTCCTTGAATCCTTACATATAAAGCATTTTTGTTGTAGGGAATTTCTCATTCAAACACAGAGAATTTTTAAATATGTGCCAGGTATTACTGGGTGTGTTCCAGCAGCAGCACAGCACAGATGAGAAATGATGTTTTGAGGACAGAATAGACTGAAACGAGGCCTTAGTATGTAATATATTTATATAGTGTCGCTGGAGATGCACAGGCCAAAGAGTAATGCAATTTTTTTTGGTGCTGGTTTACATCAGCTTTGAGGATGCAGCCATCATGTTTCAATAGAACTTTATTAGTTCCGTTCAGTTTTGTTTGCACAGTAGAGTGCCAGATCACAACAAAAAATAATCCTAGGGCACTTTACATGGTAAGATTTAGACCTTATTGTTTTTGTTGTAGAAAAACTCAACAAATGACCTAATGTGTGAGAAGGCTGATTAAAATGTACAGTATGAGTTAAAACATTGACCACAATCAACGGGAATCACAGTGTCTGCCTTGATTAAGACCGGAAACAACATTTCTAATCTCACTAATTAAGTCGTTTTATTTTCCCATTTTTACCTTTTACCTGGATTGGAAGGAATGTTTTACAATTTTTTGAGATTAAAGATTGATCTATAAATAAATGCAGGATTTTTTTCAGGCCTGTATTCTGTTCTTCAAGAAAAACCTGACTAAAAGGAATAAAGAAACGCAGTACACACAAGGAATAACCACTTCCTGTCTCTGCAGAGCGCCGAGGATGAGTCACAGTGGGTTGAAGACCTGATGAAGAGTCACACAGCCCGGGTCCGAGACATAGAAATCCTGACAGGCCTGGACCTCTACCGATCCACCAGCCTCACCTACACCAGCACCCTGAGGCTCAAAACCTACCTGCACACCTTTGAGAGTGACGACTAGATGCACAGAGACAGACATACACATACAGGACGTAGCCCTTTGTAGAAGTCCTACATTTTCACCGCATGCTCCCTGGACAGCCAATGTGCTGCTGTTCCACTCCTGAGGAACTGCCTGAGAAGTGCCTTGAAAAGGGAACACATTTTAAAAAATTAAAAAGATTATACGAGCAGTTTTGACAAGTCACAGTTTGGAAGGTTACAACAGCAATATTCAGTGCTATCCACGATATCTGAGAAAGAATAAGCTAGCATGGGAGCGTTGCAGGATGGGGGACTTTCTCGACAGCTACCACTACACAGAGATACAGTGTTGTTATACACACGTCAAAGAACCATGCCAGTGTTTTAGCTGCTTAGCTGTAAGTGACATGTACTTTATATTTCCACTAACTATGTATTACATGTTGTAGAATTTAAACATTTTTGAATGTGTTTTCTTACTCAAAAGAAAAACCGGTTAGTAGTCTCTTTAGTTGTGCAACTGATCTCGTAGAACATCAGCCCAGTGTTAGTTCAACATCATAGTGAGGTCACCCAGTGATGGCTTTTTATAGCAAACTGCACTCTAACCTTAAAATTAAATTTTCATACTGTATGGAAAATCAGTTGTAGCCAATGACTGAAAATTTGGAAAGGCATTAAAGCTAAATACAGTGTGTTTTACAAAAGTCAGCCATAATAAAAATGTATGTGCAGTTAATGTGCCAAAACATGCAAAATAGCTGGTATTTTTTTCTAAATGAATAGTTTGGCAGTGTAGAAAATACACAGATTTTCCTTCTTGCTGAGAGTTCAGTACAATAGATATAAACACACCAGACATGTCATGCTCACTAACAGCGGCGAGTATTCAGATTCCTTCAAGAGTTCATAAAATATGTGGCATTAAACACATAAGAAAGGAAGCTAAACGAAATGGATCCATATGGACAGACTCCCTGATAAATTTCATTATTGCCAAGAATTTTCTTCACTCACATGTCTGACTAGCAGCCTCTGTGGGTTACCACCAGGTGCCCACAGCGGAACCAGCCAGCTTTTTCGGTACTTTCTGATAAATAGTTTTGTTTTTGACTGCATAAAACGACAGTGTGTCAGTGACACGTAAAATGGTCAAAGGAAAATAAACTCAAAGAAGAAAAGTTGGAACAGTTCTCTCCTGTTTTTATGGCTTGCTGAAATTTCCAGTGAAAGAAATGACTGTTCACAACCAGAAAAAAAGGAACTGACAATTTCCAAACCTCAGCTGATCAGCTGGGTGTTTATTTTTACACAATTTGTCATATTTATTCCATAGCATCATTACAATAACATCTGTTCCCATTTTAAGAAATAGATCCTGATTTTTTTTCCAAGTCACATGACTGATGATCCTCTAAGAGAAAAATCTTTTAAATCTGGGTCTTTGAACTTCAATCCACAGTATATTCACATCACATCCCCTGCTCACAGAATCTGGAAGTGAATCTGATGATTCATTTCAAGTCACATGACTGATGATCCTCTAAGAGAAAAATCTTTTAAATCTGGGTCTTTGAACTTCAATCCACAGTATATACACATCACATTCCCTGCTCACGGAATCTGGAAGTGAATTTGATGATTCATTTTCCTCTTAATGTCTCATCATCATTTTCCTCTGCAATCTCATGTCCATATCTAAATATACTAGGTCATTAAAAAGCTGAGGGGAAAATGCAGTTAGCATGTTTGTGTTTAGTTTTTACCTGTATATACAGCAAAGTACAGCCTTAGCCCAGTTGCCATGTAGCACAGCAGTCTACTGAATACAACATTGTGTTATAGCTGACAAAAACAATATACGTGCTGTTAAATCGAGATCCAATGAGTCATTCAAAGATTCAGATTTGAGAACAAGAGCACAGATTATTTTAAGAGCCGGAGTTAGTAATCATTTGTATACTACACAATTGCTACACAAGAGTCATGCGTGCTTCACTTCACTTTACTGCAGTGTCAGCTGCAAAACTTTCATAATTAAAAATTAGAGCTTATCAAGTGAAGCTGTTTATCAGAGTTCCAAGCTCAAGGTTGCTGATAACGCTGAGATAACACACCATCTCATCTGCTTTGTTACAAACAGCTCCCAGTTAATAGCAGCCCAGTCTGAGTCAAATCAAATCAAATCAAATCAAATTTTATTTGTATAGCACCAAATCACAACAAAAGTCATCTCAGGACACTTTACAAAGTAAGGTCTTAGGTCTAGACCTTACTGTTATCAATATTATTACATAGGGAAAACCCAACAAATCCCCCTTGAGCAGCACTTGGCGACAGTGGGGAGGAAAAACTCCCTTTAACGGAAGAAACCTCCGACAGACCCCGGCTTTCCTCAGGACAGTGTTTTATTTAGCACTTGCCGGTCAGATTCGAAAAAAAAGCCCATAATGTCAAGCTGGTTCCTGATTAGCCTGATGCACCAGCATGGAAATGAACATAATTAACAGTATTGATCACAGCATGTGGACTGATTGCTGATCACGGGGTGTCACAGAATTGCAGAAGAACTTGTTTTTGATTGAAAGGTTCAGTCAGACTTCCCCTTGAAATCACCAGCGGGCTTGTTCTTCACTGAAAATATCGACAAAATCGAATTTCTTTTTTAAATGAATGTCTAACGGAATTTGAGCTCAAAGATAAAACTCAGTATCAACCTATTTGACGGCGCTGGAGAGTCCTCTGGACAGTAAGGAGACCTGATAGTTCTTATATGGCAGAAATAAGCACATGCTCTAGCATCAGCGATACACTACCAGAAGGAATATCTATTTTTACTGTGAAGGGATCAGCTGTTGAGCAGCACAATAAACACAACATCCATCAAAGAATGCACTTGAGCAGGTCAACGAGAATGAGTTTGAATTTTGATCTGGGTAAGGCTGAGGGTGAAGCACGAATCGGTCACAGAAGAGTAAAGCCTTATTACATACTTTGCCTTTTCTGCTGACAGGCCCAACCTCCCATGTAGCACAGCAGAGACCAGCCTGCACAGTCCACATCGCTATCACACATCAAAACATAAACTGCAAGCACTAAGCTCTTGCACAGAAAAAACAAAAGGGGTAATGGATTTCACAGTTTTGTTCTGTTTTTCCTCTTCTTATTTAATGCAATAGCAACCTATTTCGAAGTGTGAAATGTTAGTATGAGAAATGGGGCAAGATTTATGTGGATTTCAAATAGGTTTGTAAAATCCCATTAGGAACACTCACATCATGTAACGCAATACTGATGGTCTGTTCCTTTGGACTTTGCGTAGGCCTCTGTGTATGTAAACCTGACCGTATACCTGCTTAGAGCTGCGCTGTCACTTGTGCATCAAGGTAAAGTACCTATCCTGCATTGCCTGGTTGTGCACATCCTCAGAAATGAATGTCACACACCTGTCAGGGATAATCAGACTCTAGTTTGCCCCCTGGTGGATATTAATTCTCCACCTGAGCACAAGTATGCAAACAAGTATGTATGTAAACAATGACGCAGTTGTCATAGCTTTTGTCTACAAGTATGTGTTAGTAAAAGCAAGTATATATGTGGTTTCAGATGTGGCAAAGCTGCCATTTCCATCCTGGATGATAATTACTACTTCCTCAGCTT
>NW_018128163.1:365163-379205 GCF_001952655.1 Monopterus albus
CTTGATTTATATAATTTAGGTGGGTGGGGGGCAGACACAGTCTCTATGGGGTACTGGGAGCGTTGGGTGGGTAGCAGCTGCAAGGAGACAGCAGAGAGGCGTGTAAGACTGTGACCCTGCATCCTGGACTCAACTCTGGGTTGTCATAATTTAGGTTGTAAAACAAACTCGTCCAGATTTCTAGATAAGAGAGCCGCACCACCCAAAGTGGGATGGATGCCGTCTCTGCTAATCAGACCAGGTTTTCCCCAAAATGTTTTCCAGTTGTCTATGAAGCCCACGTTATTTTCTGGGCACCACCTAGACAGCCAGCGGTTGAATGACGACATGCGGCTAAACATGTCATCACTGGTCACATTGGGTAGGGGTCCAGAGAAAACTACGGAGTCCGACATTGTTTTAGCGAAGTTACACACCGACTCAACATTAATTTTGATTTTGACTGGCGAAGTCGGGAGTCATTAGTGCTGATGTGAATAACAACCTTACTGTATTTACGCTTATCCTTAGTCAGCAGCTTCAAATAGGATTCAATGTCGCCCGCTCTGGCCCCAGGAAAACATTTGACTATGGCCGCCGGTGTCTCTAGCTTCACGTTTCTGACTATGGAGTCTCCAATTACCAGAGTTGTTTTCTCAGCGGGTGTGTCGCTGAGTGGGGAAAATCGATTTGAAACGTGAACAGGCAGGTGATGCTCCGTGGACATTCGTTTGGAGCTACGACTCTTGCGAACTGTCACCCAGCCACCTGTCTGAGATCCCGGCTGCTCGGGAAGCTGTGGGGGGTGATTACCGCAGAGTCAGGAAACAGCAGTCCGTCAACTTTCCGCCTGCGAGCTGAGCTCGTGAAGTCAGTAACTGAAATGCTAACATTGACAGCACTATGCCTCTGAGAGTCTGGAAGACCTTTCACTTTTAATCTGATGAGCTCCTTCAGTTCTGAGCGACTGTTTCTCAGGTGAAAGGTGAAACATCTTGAAATTCATCAAACAAGTCCTGTTGTCAGCTTTAGCACACACAGGTGTGAGTCAGCATTTCACATCATCTCAGCATCAGTGATGGTCCAGTTTGGCTACAGTTGTAGTAAAGATGTAGTTCATTTTAATATTTGTCAAATAAATCAGTAAATATTTTAAGAGTTATCAGTTCTTATTGATATTCATTGGCTATGTGTTGGCTAATTGCCATCCAAGCCTGTTGGCTTTTCAACCCGTGTGCAGTAGATCAGGTGAGTTTCTGTCATTAAAAAGTGTGAAAAGGATCATCATCTGTGGTTTGACAGTGTTGAATATTAAGTTGTTTGAGACATTGTAACTGAAGCACCAGCACCGTTTTCTATGCACTTATAAGGAATATAACTTTCACTCAGATTAAAGCATCAGCACTGTTTTATATAAATGTACTAATAAGAAATGTAACCTTCAATTCAGCAGTGTGTGTGCTCACTTAATCACAGAATGTACTTTGGTATTAAGGAATTGTGCTTGGAACAGCTCTGATGCAGGGGAGTTATTTTTGGGGAACTAATGATAAATTCCAGCTGCATAATAAAGAATGTGTGTGACTGAAATTCTTTCCACTATCTGGACTCGAGAAGGAGTCTGGGACTTCACAACAGGCTCAGAACACAAACAAGAGTTTATTTCCTACTTCTGGCAGTCATTTACTTATCCACTGCTCACTCTTGGTCCAGAGGTCACTGCCGTGGTATATCAATTTATTCATCTGTAGAATAGCGTGTTTCCCTTTCTGACCGTTGTCCGTGTGCAGTGAGTGTGCGACCTCTCTCTCCATGGCAGCCATGAAGGAGTTTCTGAAAAAGAAGAAGATCATTGTGAGTATCGATTCTCGTGGTGAGTTTTGATGCAGAGTCAGAGACGTTTACATGTGTTTGATGCTGAATAAAATACTGCAGAATACAGGATATGCCCCGGTAGGTGGATTTTTATTCATCTTTAGACATTTCGCTGAGGACGCTGCTCTTTAATCAGGAGCTCCTGCTCCTCATCTTAATCTGGGTTTAGTAAACCCAGAAGGCCCTTCAGTTAATGCTGCATAATAATTGGTGTTTGCAGCTGGATGTAACTTATTTTTAATAAGTCAGAGGGGATGTTATAAATTCCTCCCAGAAAAGATGGCAGACAGGTCTCTCTTTAGCCAGATCTATATATACAGCTTGATATCACAATAGGGTGTATTGTTATATACAATACATTTTCTGGAAAATCAGTAGCGAAACTGTTGATGCACAAATTAAGGAACTTTGCCACATTAATGCAAAAAATCATGTTGATAGCAGTCTGTCAAATCCGGACTGTGTGCACTTAGTTACTACTGCCTTACATACATAAGGCCATGCACATGCACATTGCAAATTCCTTGTGTGTCCAACACACCTGGCCACTAAAGCTGATTCTGATTCTGAAAATCTAACTTTTTTTGTTACCATATACAGTCCTGTACCTTAAAGAGTAACAACACTTTTTGCAGCAGAGCCTGCACCCTAGTACCTAACACACAAAGTTTCTAAACTAATTTTTAACAAATGATTACACAGCCTGCACTGCGGAACAATTCTCATCATGCACATTTGCAGCATTTTTGAAAGCTGCTGCTTATTTGATTTGTTCAGAAGACACTGGATGCCTGCAATGCAGTTCAGCAACCAACACCAAAATGCGGGACAGTTATCAATTATTGAGCTAAGATTTCAGACCAATCGCTAAGTTGTCTTTTGAAAGACTTTTATGAAAAACATCTTGGTAACAAACATGTGAAAATAATCTGATCTTACTTTGGTCAGTGGAAACAGATATTTAGTGGATAAAGTTATTTAATCAAAATCAAAGCCTTTCACAGTCCAATAATTTAGGCAAATGTACAGCTTAGCCTTAAATCACATATCAGACAGAGAAATGTGTAGGACAGTTGTAAAATGAATAATACTGAACAAATATGCAACAGCCATTCCTTTGTGGCCACACTGTAAATAGTTTTGTTGCGCTTGATCAGCTAGAGATGGACTTAGATCAACACTACACCTTCAAAATAACCACCATTTATTGGTTATAAGAGCAACAGAAACTAGCAGTGACATGTTCTGACTGCACAGTTATGTGAAAGATGTTGCAGGCAGGCTGCATTCCACTGGCACAGGTCATGTACTATTCTTACTGTAATTATTGTGGCTGCCAGGGGACACCACTGTGTCTCCACTGGAAATTTCTGTTCCTTTGGTTGTTTGTGTGTGTGGTGCACAAACACTGTTGGCTGCGCCTCAGAGAGAAAAGAGGGTGTGTTTGGTTATCAAACCTGTCTCATCTTGTAAGGTAAGAATTTACTGACAGCTTCACATCACACTTTAATCTGCACATAAAAATCTGTTTTTGTGTGTGTGCTGTTTTTGTTTTTGTGCAACAGATCGGCATCTTGGCTGTGTCGATTGTAACCATAATTCTTGGTCTCGGACTTGGTCTTGGACTTGACTTGCAGAAATGCCAAAACAAAGGTGTTGTCAGACACACAACATGAACACATATACAGTATGTCTCTGCACACTCACATACTTCACAAACCTTTTTATTGAGCGGAGGTAAACAGTTTTTCCTGTCCTCAAACAGTCTTGTTTAGACTAATTTCACAGCAACACTTAATGTTGACTGCAACATTTGTTTGCCATGTGCTTTGCCTATGTGCCCCTTTTCATACTTGGCCAGCCGGCCAAGATGTGGGTTCTATTTCTGAAGTGGCCAAATTAAATATGTGCTCTCTCTGAGGATGCGTGATGATGGAGAGTTTCATGCCCAAGAAATTAACATGAAAATTGTTTACAAATCAGTTTAAAGCTACTCTGTCTTATTTCAGCCTTGAGCATCTAGCGAGACTCAAGACAAACTGACACCAAATATGGGACAAACAGATACGAGGACAGCCTGAAAACATAAGGCAACAAAAGATGGGATTTCTTTTGCAGGGTGGCATGGTGGACAGTGGTTAAGAAGGTTCTGGGTTCAAGCCCCGGCCAACTCGGAGCCTTCTTGTGTGGAGTGTGCTTGTTCTCCCTGTGTCTGTCTGGGTTCTCTCCGAGTACTCCGGCTTCCTCACACAGTCCAAAGACATGCAGCTTAGGTTGACTGGTGACTCTAAATTGCCCGTGAGTGTGGGAGTGAGTGTGGTTGTTTGTCTACATGTCAGCCCTGTTTTATTTTTGCATTGAATCTATTTTATTTTAGTTATTTATCATGATTTTATTCTGCCTGTGTAAAGTACTTTGGTCAGCTGGATGTTGTTTTTAAAGTGCTATATAAATAAATTTGATTTGATTTGATTTGAGCCCTGTGAGGGTGGACCCCTCCTCTCACCCAGTGTGAGCTGGGACTGGTTCCGACCCCTACCCCCAGCTACCCTGTTCAGATGTATACACGATGGATGGATTTGTTTTGAGATGTAGTGGTTTCATAATGCTGCCACTAGATGTAACAAATGAGCCGTATTGTATTAATCACTAAACTTCCCAAAGTGTCTTAACCAAGGAAAACACCTATTTTCTATTGTTGTCACAAATAGCCACAAACATTTGATCCTTAACTTTGTTTTGTTCTGCTGAGCGGCAAACAAAACGCTATTTGAGTAGCCTTCTCAAATTTCCTGAAGATCAACATTCGTTAGAGATGACAGTGTCATGGGTCATTCTCACATACTTTTGTAAGTTGGAAAAACCTTGACACCATCATGTGCCACAGTAGGAGAGAGGAGAAGTGTTTGGTTCAGCGTCAGCCGTTTGTGTTCAGAGGTTTACTAAGCAATCGTGAAAAACACATCACACGGAAAAATGTGATGCTTAGTGGGTTGTTTCAGTCCATGTGCTTTGATTAGCAGTTGTGAGTCAAGTGAGGTCCTGGCCTCCTGTTTCCACATAAGGCCTGAAGTTTTGGCTCTGCGTTGTGCTCCGTTTCTGAGCTGTCCCTGGTAGGGTAATGGTTAAGGCACAGCACTCTTGCTACAGCCTGGGTTCAAGTCAGGGTTTCATCAGGAAGAGCATTCAGCATAAAATGTGCACCAAATGTCAACATGCAAGTCGTCAGTGTGGCAATTCACTGTGGTGACCCCTAATGGGAAAAGCTGAAAGTGACATCGTGCTACATTTCTGGAAGACTCAACAAGTGGCAAGATTCAGATAGGCATTTCTTTGCTCTTCTAAGCACAGGCCTCAAAGATAAGCCCCCTCTTTTTTTTACATTCGTATGTCCTGCGTCAAAGCTGATTAATGTTTCACTTGCTGCATGCCTAGTCCTTATCTGGTTTTCTAAACATTGGGATGAGATTAACTGCATGGTTAAGGAAAGCCCCTGGGTTCAGTTAAAAAACTGTCAATAAAAGGTACAACAGCACACAGGGGACACAGTCTCTGGTTGTCCCAAGTGCTTCTAATTTTCTATGCTTCATAAACATTAGACTTTAATGGCCACTAAATGTTAGCTTGCAGATCCACACTCCAGTCCAGTTGGTGGTGGTAAGGCACCGTTTTTTTGTTTGACAAACACCTTAAAACTCCAAGAACAATAACACCAAGGCAGCCATTGGGCTGCAATATGAAGACCACTGGCATGTCACAGTTTTACAGTTCTTATTGTGACATTACTACATTTTACGCTGTGGACCAGTGATGCTATTTTCATGTGAAACTGGGCTGGCGTTTCATGTGTGATGGATCTCATGGTCATGCTGTCCCTTAAATTTTGGGAAACTTAAATTTTCTACTTCTTGCCAATATACTGTGTCATATTCTGTATGTCAGAGTTTACAAGACCTGCTTTATCATCTTGAATAGTGTTATTGCTTCCTTCTGTAGTGAGTCACACCTTGTGACACATGAGAATCTCTCTTCACATCACGAGTTGTTTGACTTGAAATGTGACTATATGAGCATTTCTCGTATGACAGGCGCACATACAGTGAAAGGCTCTGACTTCCCCCACAGAGGGAGAAACAATAACTCAAGTGATTCTTATGATTTTGAATGTCTGAAATTTTAGTTAAAGAAAAATCAAAATATTGCGAGGGTTTTAATAACTCTAAAAATAGTCTGAGCTATTTGGGCAACCTTAAATCTATATAAAAATAAATGTTTTGCAAAAATGTATTAATGTCCAAGTGAAGCTATAACCATAAAACGTATTTTAAAATCCTTGTATTTAGATAAAATAATCATTATTCTGAGAAAAAGTCATAGAGCTGCAGTTTTGTGAAAGATGACAGTATTTCATAAAAAGAGTTGTAATATTTAAAGAATATTCAAGTTCCTTTATTCAGTGTTTTATACATTTTTAATACATCTAAGTTGTCAGAATGTCATGATGATGAAGTAGGTTACAGTATATAAAAAATAAAATCTTCAGAGCGCATTACACATTTAATAAAACTTTAGCATCTATATATACTGTATGTAACAATAAATTATTACCATTACAAGATCAAAACGGTTGCTGAGAAAATCAGGGCTTATGTTCTTTGGTATAGGTTGGGCTGTTACTGAGCTCAGTTACACAAACATGTTTGGTGATAAGTGGTGTTGACTAACCTGACAGCAACTGCTGTGAGTCAGTGTGTCTCCCCTTCAGTCATAAATTAAACAAACAGCAACTTCAGACAAATAACCAAGCCCAAGTTGACAGTATCAGAATGTCCCGCAGGCCACCAATACCCAGGGGAGGGAAATACTCTCTTCTGCATCACTGGATTTAGACTGGTTTAACACCATGTGTTTATAGTATGACAACTTTAATATAGCACCACTGGACACACATTTCCACTATATTCCCAAATATTCATTATTGAGGCCAAATGTGGATTAATCCACCACTGAAAATAGTCCCCAGCAAGGCACTATTTTCTTCTGTTTAAGTAAAGTGTGCTGCCTGCAGTAAATTAAATGTGAATCCATGTTTTTAAAGACTTTTGTCTTAGCCACTGGGCTTGGAGAGCCACAGACAGGGTAGAGAAGTTAGAAACCACTGAGAGCTGAACTAACACTTTGGGTCTTCTTGTGGGATTTCTGGACAATTAGAAGGAAAAAAACTGAATACAAGCTTTATTCTTTGCTGACCAATAAGAACAATAGTAGATTTGACAGGTGATGTCTCACTTAACCACATTTGAGTGTGTCCTGGAGCGTGACTGAAGTAGATCCCTACAGGCTAGCAGTAGCTAGCATGCTAACTGCTAGGTAGAGCTAATATAGCACAAAGTATAGGGAGAGTGTGGACAGGAATATAATGGCCATTGTAACACCATATCTGTTGCATTTATCCCTCACACATCCTGCAGATATCGGTGCTACGAGCCCTATGACAGCGAGATCCCCGGCTGCAGATGTGACGAGAACTGTATTACCAGTAACAGCTGCTGCTACGACTACCATGCCATCTGCACCACCCCAAGTACGACACTGTTTCTGACCTCTGCCCTTCAGTTTAGTTTCTGTAACAATGGTCGTCTCCAATGCAGTGATCTGGAGACAAGCAGATGTAGCAATCACCTCTCATGTTATTATACTGTCATATTATTCCATCTGTGTCTTTTCATATTCGGTGGGATAATTGTTTGTTTCAGCTGAGCAGTGGGGATGCACAAAGCTACGCTGTGGAGAGAAGAGGCTGACGCAGAGCAAATGCCACTGCTCCGATGACTGTGTCGCTGCAGGAGACTGCTGCACAAACTACAAACATGTGTGCCACGGTGAGAATTTAAAGAAATCTCAAGCAAGATGTGGTTAAGTAAGGGCTTTTTTTCCATTGATGCACATTTAATGTCTGGCACTTGCTCTGACTGTGTCCACAAAAGCTTTTAAAATCTTTTAGACCAAAAACTTTTTGCTGGAGGTGAGATATCATCCTGAAGTCCCTCTGAATGATTGAAATGAGAATACAAAAAACTGACCTAGACATCATGTGATGTACATGTTTGTCTGTGCACATTTATATCTTGAAACTAACTCTATCACTGATGTTCTCCACCCTGCTGTAGGAGAGAGACAGTGGGTGGAGGAGGAGTGTGAGGACCTGTCAGCCCCCACATGTCCAGCAAGGTCAGCTATTTTCAAATGATGACATGTAAAATAACATGAAGTTCCCAGTTTTGCCAAATGATTATAATAATTTGTGGTAGAAGACACAGCTATCTACATTTCACAGTTGGTGTGTGTCGACTCCATCATTCATCTTGTTGTTTTAAATGCAGTAACTCTAGCTAAACTCTGCTTCTATATCTGTCTGTACATGTCTGTTCTCTACCTGGATTAATGCTTTTTGTCATAGCTTTAAGCAGCAGCCGCTGCTCCTCATCTCTCTGGACGGACTGAGAGCTGAGTACCTGCAGACGTGGAGCACTCTTGTCCCTGTGCTGAACAAACTGAGTTAGTGTTCACCTCATTAAGCTTGCTTGCCCATCTTGATTCCCTGAGGGCCAAAAAGATGAGATACTAGTTGCTCTTATGCACATATGGTAGATTTCTAACACAGCCGTTCACTTTGAGAAACCCCGGGGTTCATTAAAGAAGGAAAAAGAAATAAATTTGCCCCCGCCCCCCCATCTTACACACGCACACAGATTCCTTGCCTTTTGTACTGCTTGTGAGTGATTCCAAGTGAAATGATAATATTTTGATTTCCTGACAAACACTTTGAGATATTTATAAACTAATGAAGCTTTTTTGGATGAGAGAACAAAACCTCTTGAAGACCAAACAAGTCCAACTGTGTTTGAACTGTGAATTCTATTAACGCAGGTGAGATCTGGACTTTGCGCTTTACACAGCATTTATGGTTACATATTTCTGTCGACTGTTTTCTAAACACCATCCATTTAAATGTGTGGTCCATTAAATACAATTTGTACTATTTTTGATGAGGATTCAAAAGCGTGTGTGTGTTTACTGTGAGTCACCCTTATGAATTTACGTAGCTGCATGCAGGGCAGTGATACTCACACTGTCACTGTGAAGAAGCCTTTATTGGATGCAATGTTTTCCAGCACAGTGCTCCCTAATCTGGTTTGTATCATGTCCTCTACATCACAGAGAAGTGTGGAACCTCAGCTCCGTACATGCAGGCAGCATTTCCCAGCAAGACTTTCCCCAATCACTACACTATTGTTACGGTAAAGACACCAGACAGCCACCCTACTGCACATGCATGCAGTCATACACATATGCAGAAACAGACCATGTACAGTGGACATGCTTGTATGCATATTTCACACTTACGATATGTAGCAGCTCTTGTTGAAAACTCCCACTCTTTGGCGAGTTTCACGTTTTCAAGAACACTCCCTGGCCTCTTACCTTATAAGCAGACATACTGCTGTTCATTTCAGACTGCAGGTAAAAGCTTTAACTGTTGTTACAGATTTTCTTGTGCAGAGCCGCCACTCTGATTTGTGTTGCTGCTTTTGTGTTCCCACACCCTAAAGGATGCTCTTTTTTAGCCATGTTAGCAGTGTGGCTTTAGAAAATGCGACATCAGTCTGTCAGATGGTCCAGGATGAATCCTAACCACTCAGGACCTATAGCATCATTGACGAAACCTGTAGTGAAAGATCTTGGGGTGATGTTTGATAAAGAGATTAGCTCATTTGTGTTTTTTCCAAATGTGATTTCTGAATAAAGTGAAGTCTCTTTTTTCTCTAAATGACTTTTAAATTGCTATAATTGTCAGCTCTAGGCTTGACGACTGTAATTTGCTGTACTCTGGAGTCAGGCGATTTCCTCTTTCCAGAATGGTGCTGCTCACATTTTGACGATGAGGGTATAAACCCTATAGAGGCCTCCCTTCACTGGCTTCCAGTTTTGCTTTAGAATTGAGTTCAAGTTGCTGATTTTAGTTCTCAAGGCTTTAAATAGCCTGGCACCTCAGTACCTCAGTGATCTCATATGATGGCACACACACACACACACCAGTTAGATCTCTTAGATCACTGAGTATGTACAGTATTTACTAGAGGTACCAAGGTCTTGCTTGTTAGATCTGTTACACAAATCTTTGCTTAAGACTTATTTTCTAGGGCTTCTGACAACTAATGGAGTTTGATACTTTTACCAGTGTTTGCTTTTATTATTATTTTCTTCAGATTTGACATGTTTTAGCTCTGCTTCCTTTATTTTATTTGTGTAAAGTACTTTGGTCAATGAGGTGCTGTTTTAAAGAGCCATATAAATAAATGTTTGATTTGATTTTTGTGATCCCATGACTTTTCTCTAAACCCACCATTTGATATTTCTGGTTTAGGATGAAATTACTCAAATTTCCATCTTGAGCCAATATCAGGTTCAGGTTTGTTCAGTACTTTGGCCAATTCTCAGGAAATCTAGTGACACTCCTATCAGTTTTGATCATACATTTTCTAACATGGAAAACTTTACAGCTGTGAACTTTTAGCATGTTTGATTGCTGCTGTTAGCATGTTAACGCACAGAGCTGCAGTCTTGTTGCTTTGATGCAACACATCAGTCATGACACTGAACCAAAAGGCATTCTAGTGAAACATAGTGTTTGTGTTGAAATGTGGTTCTGGAGCTATTTCAGAGCTCATTTTGGCAGCTGTTTTAGGCTGAGCAAGACAAGATAAAGCAGTTTTATCGGAAGTGAGACAATAGCAGCTACAGTACAGACAAGGTTTACACCCAGTGCGAAACATCTTTTGACCCTTTGCTTTTTTTAATACACACACAAGCTGTGGCAGGCGGTATTGCTTATCTAGCAAGTATGCAAGTGTCCTATGACAGACACATGGCTCACTCATTCATTCATTGATTTATTCAAGTATCAGCGTAATTTCAGTTAGTACTGATAAATCCAAGGTGCTTATGTGAGATGAATCAACACTGATATATCCATCCTGAGTCATCTCTTGCACTTTCACTGACTTATTTCATAGACAATTGGTTTCTGTCTACAGTAAATAACTGTCACACATACTTCTCTCCTCTCCTCTCAGGGTCTCTATCCAGAGTCCAATGGTTTGATTGACAACACTATGTATGACCCAGTGTTTGACACCACCTTCAGTCTGTCCAGTCCAGAGAAAGAGAACCCTGACTGGTACCTTGGTCAGCCTGTGAGTCCTGCTGGGTTTGATACATGGAAATTAAATGAGCTTCAACAAGGGCAAAGGAAATGAAATAACAGAATTTCAAGCAGTTCTATGCACGTCTGTGTGACCCATAGTAAAGTGATCATATGTCCTGTTTGTGTGTGCAGGTCTGGCACACAGCAAAGTACCAGGGACTGAAGTCTGGCACCTTTTTCTGGCCAGGATCAGATGTCAAAATCAACGGTAGTTTTCCCAACATCTTTAAACATTACAACGGGTAAGACTGTGATTTATTTTTTTCAAAAACATGCTAGTGAATGAATGTGGGTTTTGAGGTATCACATATGTCTACAGCCCTAATTGTGCACCATCACCAAACCACAGTCAGTCAATCTCCCACACAGTATACATTAGTCAGGGGCTTGTACTTATTTCTTTAGAATTACAGCTAGTGAGGTGGACCCAGGTAAAGCCAGATGCAGGCACAGACCAGGGGGCAGGAAGAAAGTGAAACTAGGGGAGTTAAAGGGTAAAGGGTCTGAGAAAGTTAATGGGCTGGTGGCCTAAGGCAGAAGCGGAGTGATGGATGTTCTAACAGGAGATGAGAACCTGAGATGGTAGCTGAGATGCAGGCTGAAGTTCACTGATTGGTTCAGACGGCTGGTCTAGTCAGTAGTGGAATCAGAGCTGATGAGGCTGTAGCATACAGAGAACCAGAAGAAGACTGGGGAAACTGGCAGCAGGTTTAAACAGTTGGCCAGAACCATGATGCAGCAGTGTGGTTGCAACAGAGCACAGTATAAGTGGCTTCTTGATAATGGAATGAGATGCAGCTGGTGCAGTGCTGCTCCAGCTCCAACACACCAGTCTCCACTCCTACAGTCAAACAGACAGACACACAGCAGAAGGAGAGAGACAATACTAGAGGCAGGTCAGGCTGATCCAGAATGGAATGACAGTGGTTACAGAAGCTGATGTGTCAATGTCAGTATAGCAACAAATTTTGCAGAGTTGCTGCAGTAATGCTACAAGTTGAGCTGCTGCTGCAGTATCAAGGTGGCTGCTCAGGTCAGGTGTGTTTCCTCTTTGTCTATGCTGTACTATAGCTCCACAATCAATGAAGACTCATTATCCAGAGTGCAAAGAGCTCAGACTGAATTTTTTGATTCAATTTAATTCAATTCAATTCAACTTTATTTGTATAGCACCAAATAACAAAAGTAATCTCAGGACACCCTACAAAGTCAGGTCTAGAATTTACTATTATTATCATTATAGACAATGAAACACTGGGCAGGTCGATGTGACCGGTGACTGCTTATCAGAAACATAGAGCTCCAGAACCAGGGCAACCTGCAGAAAGGTACAGGGAGAGAGGAGACACACAGTTAGTGATGCTTAGTGGTGGCATATAGATACAGTAGATGGAGAGAGAGGAGAGACACTCAGAGCATCATGGGGCCCCAGCAGCCCAGGCCTATAGCAGCATAACTAAGGGAAGGCTCAGGGTCACTGTACTAAACACTAAATCAGACAAAGTCTGAGAATTCACTTAAAAATTCTGAATAAGGAGCAGGTGGACAGTAAACAATAACAAACAGAACTGGTTTTTGAGTTTTCCAGTTTGGGTGTGAGACTTGGGATGAGGCTTTCAAACAAGTTATAACTATGTTTAGGTCCAGGGCTAATTAATGGGCTTGAGTGGAAGATGGCTGCCACACCTCCACCTCGGCCTGTGACAGTTACTGTGACTAGGTGGGGTGGATTCATTTAGGCTGACATGTTCTTCCTGCTGTAACCAGGTTTCAATAAGACACAATAAATCTATGTGATATTTCATTCTATAAGAGGAGTAGTCTTAATTTTAATTAGGTTCTTATGAATAACTCCTATTGAGCTGATTTTTGATTTATATAATTTAGGTGGTCGTGGGGCAGACAGTCTCTATGGGGTACTGGGAGTGTTGGGTGCAGAGACATAGAGAGGCGTGTAAGACTGACCCTGTGTTCTGGTCTCAACTCTGGGTTGTCATAATTCAGGTTGTAAAATAAACTAGTCCATGTTTCTAGATAAGAGAGCTGCACCATCCAAAGTGGGATGGATGCCGACTCTGCATTTCCTCAAAATGTTTTCCAGTTGTCTATGAAGCCCACATCGTTTTCTGGACACCACCTGTCGTCACTGGTCAGACTGGGAATGGGTCCAGAGAAAACTGACATTGTTTTAGTGAAGTTACACACCGACTCAACATTAATTTTAGTGACCTCAGACTGGCTACAGATAGGACTCGATGTCGTCCGCTCTGGCTGCAGGAATACATCTGACTATGACCGCAGGTGTCTCTAACTTCACAGTAAAGACTATGGAGTCGCCAATTACCAGAGTTGTCTTCTCAAACAGGCAGGCAGGCAATGCACCGTAGGTATTTGTTTATAGCTACGGCACCTCTTTCCCACACTCCCCATCACACTGGACTGTTGACCCCAAATACTTAAGCTCCTGCACCTTCTTGACCTCAGCCCCCTGTAACCTCACTGTTCCACTTCCCTCCCTCTCGTTCATACACATGTATTCTGTCTTAGCACGACTGACTTTCATTCCTCTTCTTTCCAGAGCAGACCTCCACCTTTCCAGGTGTTCCTCCACCTGCTCTCTGCTCTCACTACAGATCACAATGTCATCCGCAAACATCATTGTCCACGGAGATTCCTGTCTGACCTCATCTGTCAACCTGTCCATCACCATAGCAAACAAGAAGGGACTCAAAGCCGATCCTTGATGTAGCCCCACCTCCACCTTGAACTCCTCTGTCTGACCTACAGCACATCTCACTACTGTCGTACTCCTCTCATACATATCCTGAACTACTCTGACGTACTTCTCTGCCACTCCTGACATCCTCATACAGTACCATAGCTCCTCTCTCGGCACTCTGTCGTACGCTTTCTCTAAATC
>NW_018128163.1:380974-388285 GCF_001952655.1 Monopterus albus
AGCTCCTCCTTCAGGATCACTCCTACCCCATTTCTCTTCCTGTCCACACCATAATAAAACAGTTTGTATCCCCCTCCAATGCTACGTGCTTTGCTACCCTTCCACCTGGTCTCCTGCATACACAGTATATCTACCTTCCTTCTCTCCATCATGTCCACCAGCTCTCTACCTTTCCCTGTCATTGTGCCAACATTAAGAGTCCCTATTCTCAGACCTATACTCCTGCCTTTCCTCTTCTCTCTCTGTCTATGAATCCTTCTACCTCCTCTCCTTCTTTGACCAACAGTAGTCCAATTTCCACCAGCACCCTGTAGGTCAACAGCACTGGTGGCGGTCGTTGTTAACCTGGGCCTCGACCGATCCAGTATGGAATTTGCACTGATGATTCACATGTTTAAATTTGGCATGTTTTTATGCCGGATGTCCTTCCTGACACAAACAGCAGCCAAGGAATCTGAGCATGAAGCAAAAAATTCTAATTATGGTCAGGGTGTGTGTGTTTGTGAGTGACACAAAAGCAAAAGGAGGTCTGGAAACTGAAGTCAGAAATATTTTTTTTAAGTCTAAAGTGGCAACTGCATGTCCATTTACTATTTCCTCAGAAAAAGTACATATTATTACTATCTATTAATATCATTACTATGAGAGGGCACCCACCCTGTAGACTTGCCTTCACTCCTACACCCACACAGAATTTGTACTGGTGATAACAGAGTTACTGACTCACTGTGGGGCTCTAAAGATTTATGATGGCATGGCCTGACACTCCCCTCATTTAACTCATATACTTAGCTTCCATACAAATGCTCTTCTAGTCTTTGGTACATTTAATTGTAGATTATTGACTCAGTGTTTAATTATTAAATCATCACATAATTAATGCTTTACATGTGTGTAAACAAAGAAAAGTCCACCGAGACCCGTGGCTGTAATTTAATTATCATAATACCTTGAATGCATCTCGAGCTCAATGTTTCGAGCTCAATGCTTCATATTTCATATGGTCCTGTCAAAGAGAACACTGCAATTAAGCAGCTGCAATAGACTCTCGGCTGATAAAACAGCATACCGTGTTGATCTTGCAGCACATTCAGGAAGAGTGTTTTATTGCTGCCTGGGATGGTACACACTGGTTTCAGAGTACAGATGATCTTAGACTTTATCAGGCCAGGACCTGTATCAAGCACATTTCTGTTGACAGTCCTCCATAATGTTTTTAGTCTGGATGTTCTGAGCAGTTGTTCAGAACTCAGCGTCTCTTCTTTTACTTCAGTTAATTTATCCACATAAGAGCACTGATACCGACTGAATGACCTCAAGCTTGAAATGAGTGTTCTTCCAAGAGACCTGTGGAGCAGTTTATTTGGACAAAGAACATTTTTGTTCTTCTGAAGTGGTGTTAAACCCAGAGTCTGTAGAGTCAGAGTATACAGTAGACATCTTTTTACATTTTTGTCTACTGTATACTGGGTCACAACTGTTCCCTAAACAAACATGTTGATGACATGTTAGGCTGCGCAAATCCCATGAAAAATCCTAAAGACGCATAAATACAGGTCTAACATTTTCTGAAAAGCCTCCAATTTTCCAAAGCAGCTGCTCACTGAGGCTTTTAACAGACAAGAAACAAGAGAAAGTACTGCATCTGTTGGAAGTGTCACCATTTCTGCTAAACCTTCTTCAAAGACAAAGTGTACTAATGCGATATCTCTCTCTCTTTCCAGTACAGTGCCATTTGAAGAAAGAGTATTCACTGTGTTGAAGTGGCTGCAGCTGACTGATAAAGAAAGGTTGGTTCACTTGAGGAAAAACTCTGTGTTGGCACAGAATGTCCCTGTAATTTATATCTAGCTTTTATTGAGCAAATTATTCACATGCATATTTTGTGTACTGTTAATATGTAGGCTACAGTATATCAAAGAATTTCTGTGGTCATTTGGTTTGATTTTATGACCAGTTGCTGTTTTAATAGCCTTTTTCCTCCAGGCCGGATTTCTACACTTTGTATCTGGAGGAGCCTGATAAATCTGGACACAGTTTCGGTCCTGTCAGCGGGGGAGTAAGCTAGCACATAAATAAAGATTAAATGAAGATCTCACACATCATGTCTTATCTGTCCTCTGCTCTGCTTTTCTTTTTTCCCTCTTTCATCTCATTTGAAGCTTCTCTGAATTCTCTGGAACAACTTGAGGAAAAACCTGGATTTTACTTCTTTGTTAGGTCACAATGTGCTTTTTGCTTCCCCTGACCTTCACTCTCAGTATCAAATCTTATTGTAATTGCAGATACAGATCCACTAATCTCTAGTTAATGCCGCCCATTAGAAATGGTTGTAGCATTAAAAAGTCTGAAGTCCATTAATACCATAGGGTGTGGATAAAAGCCCCCATAAAAACTGAACATTGTGAGCAGACGACTTGCAGGTGCAGCCTAGTTGAGTTTATTGCATCCTGCACTAACTAGTGTAGATCACATACTGCACTGGGCAGCTCCATCAGGGTGATAAAGTTTCATGACAGGAGTCAATGATGAGCTCTTCTCTACACTTCCACAATCTCCCTGACATCTATTTTGGCAAATAGCCTGAAGAGGTTCTGTCAGGGTCTCAGATGAAACTGTACGGCTCCGCAGGACCTTGTCCATCCGGTTCTGGAGTAACACACCAGGCCAATCATCTCTGTATCTCCTGGCAGTTGTTTCCAGCTGTTGAAACATCTGCTTCTTGTTTCCTGCTCCAAAAGAGCACACAGAGTTTATTGTTGCTGATCCGTATGTGCTATATAGTGAATGAAACGTGGTTTGTTTCTGGGGGTCAAGATGAAAAAGAAAACCTTCTGACACCTCATGGCTGTCCTCTTTTAGGCTCGCGTTCACATTTAGAAGCTGTGTAGTAAATGCTTCATTTCACCATATTTTTATATCAAGTAATACAAAAGTTTCATTGCATCTCATCTGCCCAGGCTCAGACTGCAGAGATGCTGTTTAAGATAAGATCGTTTAAGAAACTTTGTGATTGATTATTGCATGTTTGAGAAGAGAATAATTTAGTTTTTATGCAAAGTTAAATGAGAGCTTTCAGTGAAAAGGCCCCAGCCACTGAATGGTTGTGTTGGTTTTCTCCAGGTGATTGAAGCGCTCCAGGGCGTGGATAAAATCATCGGTCAGCTCATGAATGGCCTCAAGCAGATCAACCTGCATCGCTGCCTCAACATCATCATTGTGGCCGATCATGGTAACACACAACATACACTAACACGGCTTTGGGAATAAGCATCTCCTCTGTGAGCTGCGTTATTTAAAATAATGAATCAGATCACTTTGCCAGTGTTTTGTGTGGGTAAGGCAAGGAATGCACTGATACAATATGTACTGGGACAAGCACTATCTGTGAAGCAGGATCAGCCACAGTGGGAAGATTTTTCTTTTTAAGCATCATAAGTGTTTATTTGGCAGCTGATCCTTAGCTGTTTGTTTTCCTATGAACACGTTTTCATAACAGCACAAAACCCCTCGAGGCCAATTTGTGACATTGGGCTGTATCGATAAAAACTGTCATGACTTGACCTGATACTAGTTAATAGTTACTGATAGATCAACCTGTGAGAAACAAGCTCCAGGTCTCAGCTCAGTGAGTTTCATAGTGCAGTGAAACACCAGGCTCCTGTGGAGAAATCACTCAGCTAACCTGTGCTGTAATGAAAACCAATGAGCATGTTCTTTTTAGTTCCTCAGAAGAAAGAGAGCATCAGCAGTGCTGTGCGACATAATATGAGAGAGATGCTTTTGCAGGTATGGAAGACATAAGCTGCGACAGGAAAGAGGTGCTGCAGGAGCTGGTGGGTGACGTCAGCAGCTACTTTGTGACTGAGGGACCGTTCGGACGCATCAGAGGCAAAAGCAAAGACACAGTCTGTAAGTAAAGACACAGTATCAACTTAATGTACCTACCTAAGAACCCAGGTGATAGGTCTGACCCAAGAAACCCTGATTTTATAAGCTGGCTTGTTGGTGGGCTTCATACTCTCACTGTCCTTAACATTTTAACAACCTGTCAAGAATCATGTGGAGTCTCACAAGTAAAAACATGACAAATCCACCTGATTATAAAGGTTTCCTCCTAACAACAGTGCTACTGCTGCTGGTTTTCTGTTCATCCAGTGGCACAAGGTGCAGCTCTATTTGGATTAGTTTTCAACAGAACAAAAGAATCTGTATGTTCCTGAATGGAAACTCATCCATCACATTTGTTCAACTCAGTGGTACTAATACAGTGATGACAGTGATGAAGATATATTATTTGTGGTCATTAAATGTGAATGTTGTGCCTTGTCTTTGCTTTGCCTGAGTGAAGATGACTCAGAGTGGTGCCAGAGGGAAACCTGAGTCATCATAGCAACAGCAGATCTAAACTGGTCTTATTGTTTTCTATGACCACCCACAGAGCTTTTCTCCAGTCCAGAACTTTGTCACAAAAATTCAGCAAAAGGCAGATTAGCTGAAAACTCAGATGTATAATGTGTAAGCCAACACTTGGTTTCACATCTCATTTCCGACCCTCTACCCCAAACTACTGGTGTCTGCAGCTCCGCTCAAGTTCTCACACTGTGCAGTGTTAAATCTGACTTGATGTGACCAAACACTTTATGATGCTGTGCTGACACATCAGGATTCAAAACGACCTTTAGATCTTTTTTGCAGAAACCAAAGGTTTGCAAACACACAACCTGCCCAGGACTACACAACAATATTTCATCAGTACAGCTACTAAGGAGCTTGTAAAACCAATAACTGCAATGAAAATATACCAGGAGGCTTTTTCATAGGAGTGAAATTGTATTGAAGATTCTGAATTTCCTTCATCACATAATTTTATAATAACAACTGAGATTCAAAGTGTAATTTGGCATGGTTAGTGTACCTGTTCAAGCTAAAATGTAGTTTGGTTTGTTATAACAAGTCAGATAACTTGTTTCAGCTTTGCTGTCAATCTCACGTTTTCTCCTTTGGACAGGGGACTCAGCTGGACTTGTCGCTAACATGACCGTGAGCATTCAGTGTTCCCACCAACACCTTCATGTTCATTATAAATAGGATAGCCACCATCTGACAGATGAGATCATCTCTGTAAAGCGTCCAGCTGTAACCTACTCATTAATTTTTACATTCAGCATAGGAGCATTTAAATGACGCTGTTGCTTTTGTTTCTTTAGCTGTTCAAACATTACACATTTTACAGAAGCATTACAAGAAACAAACACAACTCACTGTTACAATACTGTATTTTATTACAGTTTATGTGTCAATTGAAACTTAAATCATTGTCTATGTATGCTGTGTTGATTTCAGTGTAAGAAGCCAGACCAAAAGATCAAACCGTACCTGAAGGCCAACCTACCAAAACGCCTCCATTTCACCAACAGCCGACGTATCGAAGATGTCAGTGTCCTGGTCGAACCAAAATGGCTGTTTGAGAGGTATCCATTATGCATCGGTGTTAGTTTGCTTTCTGTGAGTGAATCTCAGCCCCCTGCATCTTTCGTGGGCAGGACTAAGATGTGAGTGAAAATACAGGAGAGAGGAATCAAAGAAACACGTTTATACAGACATGAGACGTCTTTTCCTCTAAGCTTTTATCTGAAGTGTCCAATCACCAACTGATTTCTAATAAAGGGGCGCGTCGGTCTATAAAAGACTTCTGTGGAGGATGCTCTCGTGTATCCTCGCTCATGGCTCCTCCAGCAGCCTCCTCACTCCTCAATCATTCCAGAGTCAGGTGAGGATTTAGGAGAGATGGAATAATGGAATTGGGATGTAACCCATTAGTTTTTAGTTGTTTCTTAAATGCAGCTGTAGCTTGTACTTTTAGACAGTTTTTGAGAGAGGTCACTAGTGGTTCTGAACAAAAGATGGGAAGAACCAACTAAAGGATAGAATCAGAAACCAGTAAGGAACCATATAAAAGGTGGAAAGCTACTGTAACATGACAAGATCTGAGACAGACACGCTGATTTTCAGAAGGCAGTAAACTGCTGTTGTCTACCACTGTGGTGGTTTACAGCACACTCACTGAAACCAGTGACTTTTAAAAAAGGCATTGTGGCCACTGATCTTATTTCCTGTCCCAAAGGAGTTTATTCCCTTCTGCACACTCAGCATTTCAGTGTTTTCAGACAGGTCTGACTGATTCTCATGCTAAACTAAAGAACCCATCTGTGTCCCCACAGATATCTCGGATCTCTCAAATTCTGCTCTGGTGGGAATCATGGCTATGATAATGATGTTGAGAGCATGCATGTGAGTACCAAGGCTTCTTATTCTATTCTGTCCTACTAGTCAACAGTCAACAAAAATCCGTCTGCTCCCTCTAAAGTCTGAGAAAATCGAGCTCTAACATTGCATTTACCTGCATGATTAAGATGTAGATTTATGTCAGTTAGTCTTTAAATTTTAATGCTTTACTTTTTGGCTCTTTTGACTTTTTACCCAAACATATTAGATTGTTTTCTTCCTCTTCTCTTGCAGGCCATGTTTCTGAGTTATGGACCTAAGTTTCAAGACAGAAGAGAAATTGAACCCTTCGCCAATATTGAGCTGTACAACCTCATGTGTGGTACGTTTCTGGATGTTTCTTGATAAATTACCTTTAACAGTAAGCAACCAAATAAACTAGACTGATTTGTTGTGGATTAGCTGGGGGTCCAAACCCTAAACCTGAAGCACAGACAGTATCTGAAACCCGTTAGATTTGCAGAGAGTTGCTTGTGATAGGTTTTTGTTTCCGTTTCTTCATTATTGTGTATGTGTTGCAATAAATGTTTTGCAAATAGAGTTGCAGCTGTAGATCACATCAACCACAAAAGCTTTTTGTGTGCTGTGGAAACGGTCAGCTATGATGTAAATTAAGCACAGCTCATAATTAACAAACATGTCAAGCAGCTGGTGTAGACCACAAAACGTAACAGCTATCACCTCGTGCAGATGTGCTGCAAATTTCACCCAGTGACAACAACGGGACCCACGGCAGCATGAACCATGTCCTGAGGCAGCCCTACTACACCCCAGCACCCCCTGCAGAGCAGAGTGGGCCTGCCCAGTGTAAGCTGGTCAGCCTCGACCCTGAAGACACCCTGGGATGCTCCTGTGCGGCCCTGGTGGGTTTTCTTACTGTGTACTGAGAGGATAGCAAACACACAGTGGGTCTCATTCACAAAGTTTAACTACTTTTCACTTACATCTGTAAAAACATAAAAAGGGCAAATAAGAAAACTCAGCCCCTGATTTTTGATGCCGTCTTCATTGTCAGTCAAGACA
>NW_018128163.1:388368-391287 GCF_001952655.1 Monopterus albus
GTAGGGAAAAGCACAACTAATCCTACCACAGCAAGCAACACAAATAATCATGAGTAGAAGAAGAAAAGTTGGTGGGATTTTAAAACACTGAATAAACATCAATTACCTGTTAAAACCCCTATGATAGAACAAAAACTGCACTCAAACACAATGTAAATATGTTCAGTGATAAGTCAAAGATGTATCAATGTTTTTCCATAGTCCACTGCCAAAATTACTTCTTATACAGTAATTAATAAAAGCTCACAACCTCTGTAATTAGTAATGGCAGCTGTCAGGTGTGGCAGACACATTTCTCACACTAAGGATTACCAGTACCAGCACATACTGTATGTACTTAGTCTGTGGCCACTTCCTGTTTCCAGAATGCTGTACAGCCATGCCCCGATCACAGTACAAAACAAGTGTGGGAGAGGTAGTGTGTCTGGCCAACAAAAGCACTAGTTGTGCTGGTTGGTTTCTAAGTGAAAGCAGGTGGAACAGAGCACAGAGACAGAGAGTCCACTGTTCTGGAAAATGTTAAAGGGCCAACACAGTGGGCAGTCAGTGATGTCATGATGCTTTAAAACATCTTCATTTAAACATGAGCAGCAAAACAAAAGTGAGTTATATTTGGCTCATACACACAGTGACCTTTTAACTGTATAGTCAGGGTTTCTTTGCCCTTCACCACCAAACATAGCCCCACTGACTTCTTCATTTATTTAATGCACTGACCACATGAATGATTGATTGTGCTTGTACCAGCTTAACAAGGGCAAATCTAAAGTCGAGGTTTTTGTTCCATCTATGTGAGGCACAAGGTGAGTGTTCATCCAGGTCAGTTCTTGTTTAGCTGCCACCACAGACTGAGCTCATTATTAACTCAGACGTTACATCAGTCTCTTAATACTGAGAGGATCGACCTGTTTTAACCCTAAAGAGACCCAGCCAAAGAAGTGTGCACCCATGGTAGTACGCTGTGTTGCCAATTAACAACAAGGAGTTGTTTTTCTTATCTTCACCTATCACTTTTTATACCTGACCTAATGTCATGGAGCTCCTGTTCTACACCAGTGATATGTTACTGCAGTTCCTTAAAGTTTGCAAACATAAGAGACAGTAATAGATGCTTAGATATCCTGATGTTTAGTTACAGATCGAGCTCCAGACATGCTGGATCCTATGATAACGCAGCTTAACATCAGGTCTATCATGACTGGCAGAGTGCAGTGGAAAACATGACCACAGTTGGTTTCCAGACTCTTTATTTTTCCTGTTGCTGTTACACTCATCCCTGGTTTTCCCCTATAAAATTTCCTTTTGGCTGTTGAAGTCTTTGAGGCTTTCTGTTAGAGTGAAGTATAGCTTTGCTAGTCATGCTTTCCATCCATCCATCCATCCATCCATCCATTTTCCTCCGCTTATACGGGACCGGGAAGTGGGGGCAGCAGTCTAAGCAAAGATGCCCAGACTTCCCTCTCTCCAGACACTTCCTCCAGCTCCTCCGAAAAACTCCGGGGTAATGCCGAGGTGTGCCCAGGCCAGCTGAGAGACATAGTCCCTCCAGCGTGTCCTGGGTCTTTCCCAGGGCCTCCTCCCACTGGGAGGAGGCCCCGTAATGAGCTCAGTCTGTGGTGGCAGCTAAACAGATGATAAATTTAATTTATCTTAATTTATGCAATAAAGTAGGGAGTTGTTGCAGGCCAGATCCCAGTGTATAACCCTGTTTACTTGTGGCAGGAGGTCGGTTAAAATATTTGCTAATCATTGCACCACCCATCCTCCCAGCAGTTCTGGAGATGATGCACCATGATGTTTAGCCAGACTGTGTATGCTTCATGAAAACCACCACATGTTCACCTTTTCACCTTCTGTCATTCATTTACACTCCTGTGCCAAGAACACTGAGCTCTCTGAGTACAAACACTGTCCAAATGATGTTTTTAACATCTGAAAGCTTTTGGACAACATTCTCCCAAATGTGTCAAAAAAATTGTAGCGTGGATCAGGAAAACTGAATGATGTAAGATGTGGCTGGAGGCATGATGGGTACAAACATGAATTAAAAAATCATGCGCTAGACACACAACACCCATGGCCTCTTCAAGAAGGCACAGGGCAGAGACTCAGATCTTTATGTCACAAGGGCGACACAGTGGGTTGCACACAGTGAGGCAATCTGGTCTGGAAGGAGGAAGTTTCCTCTGATGCTGCTCTGGAGAAACAGCCCTGACAAGGAGCTGCTGGTCTCTGGGTGATAGTCTGTCCTTTCATCTGTCACCCAGCTGTGTATATTTTGTTTTTGCTATTTATCTGTGCCCGTTTCTGTCTGTGCACTTATGCAATCTTAAACTAATAAAGGTGCATTGGTGTTTATCTGACCTTTACAGACAAGCACATTGTGCTTTGCTGTCTCATATTCAGTTATATAAGTGAATACCATCTCAGGTTAAATAAAAAAAAAAACAACTAAACTTTGATAAATTTGTAAATTTCTCTCTCTCCAGAGTGAAAATGCCATCAACAGGCGTCTGAACCTGAGCGCAGAAGAAGGTGAGGGGATTTGACAGAACCTTTGCAAATATAAGAAGGTGACATGTTGTGATTCTGTGGTTTGGTTTCATGTCTGTGCCTTCAGTCTCTAAGTTATATTTTATTTGTTGTATTTTTGGATTCCAAGTCAGTTCTTTACAACTGAACTGAATACACTTTGAGGAAAATTGCTATATATTTCATTGAGCAGTTTCATATTACAGATTAGACTTTGCATCCTTATCAGTTATAACTCCCAGCATTGTCTAAAATTCCACTGTAAAAGGAACAAAGTACCAATGTCAACATGTTCTGCTCTCGCATAGCTCATAGTGACAGTGATTCTGAACGAACTGCATGATTCCTTCTCCAGAGGCTGCTGCAGAGAAGAAGCACCTGCCGTTT
>NW_018128163.1:391429-403778 GCF_001952655.1 Monopterus albus
GGGGCTTAGGCAAGGAAGAAGCCCCTGCCGTTTGGCCGTCCCCGGATGCTGCAGCCTGGCCAGCCTTACTGCATCCTCTACCAGGAGGGATTCATCAGCGCCTATAGCCACAGAGCTCTGATGCCCCTGTGGAGCTCCTTCACCATCGACAAGCCAGTAAGCGTGTCTGCAGTGGTGGAGAACACTGGGGAGAAAACGGTTTATGAGGAGTGTGACAGAGCTTTCTACAATATATTTTACACAATTTCAAATTCATCCAACTTCTCATTGCTGATCTGTGGCAGTTTAGGTTTACACTGGTGTTGAAGCACCGTCTATTCGTAACAGTCCACAAATGCGCAGACTTGATGTTTGCACCTTTCAAAAACAGGGAAGTGAAAGAATTAAAGAAAGAAGGCAAAGGAAGTGTTTTAACAGCAGTTATAACATTTTAAAAATTACATTAAATAGTGTAATATAAAGAGTACCACAAATCACCCACTAATCCTCATGGAGCTTAATTTTCCATAGTTTTCTGGGTGAGTTCTTTGATACAAAGTAGATCCAGTGAGAGCAGACTCAGCCACAGAGACTGGATCTTGGTCCATAAAACGATCAACAATGACTAAATAAAAATGTGTTTCTCATTTGGAGCTGGTTAATTCAGATAACAAATGATAACTAAAACATTCCTTGCAGATAAACTTGGAGCCATTGCCACCGGTGAAGGCAGACTGTTTAAGGGCTGATGTCAGAGTCCCAGCATCCCAGAGTCCCAGATGTGACCAGTATGATACAGCTGGGAAGCTGACAACCTCCTTCCTCTACCCACCCAGTGCGTATCTGCCTCCGCCTGACACAGAGACTCACACTGGCTTGATTAACACACAGCCCAGAATCAATGGGATCAGTGTCTCATAATTTTCTTTTCACTTCCACAGAACTTCAGCCCTCTCATCCTCCTCTCATCACACAAGAACAGACACCTCATTACATGGACTGTAATGAGGTGTCTGTTCTTACAGTGTATTGTTTGGAGGACTTTTGCTGTTTCACTTTGTTATTCTGCCCATTGCCCAACACACACCTCTGAGTCTGACTAATGTCAGATGAGGGCTGGATTCAATCAGACACTTTATCAGGCTGATTTAGTTTTATTATTTCTTTTTTATTTTGATATGATTCACTCTAATACTTTCTACCCTATTATGTCATGGACTGTGTCACTTTGTTTTTTTATATTCCCTGAATATCTTGTTTAAAAATATATATTTAATTGGTACCGTGTCTGTGATTATCATGGACAGGATTGTCCTCGTCTCTTATTTTTCTCTTTAAATAGATTTTTAGACTCATGAGAAATGCATTTTCAGAAACAGGGACAATGTGTTTACTTCAGATTTGTCTATTGTAACATTCTTGTCATAAAGACAATCATAGCAGTTGGACTGGAACTCGAAAACCTTTAAGAGAAATCATTCATTTAAACCTTTTTACACAGGATAGTCTTACCTAGTTATACAACTAGTATTTATTGGTTTGGTAAATTCCCCTCCTTATCACATTCTTGCAGATCTGAATGCGACAGAGGAGCAGCAGTACGATGCTCTACTGATGAGTAATGTGGTGCCAATGTACCCCGAGTTTAAGAGTAAGTTACTCAGTAAAACCGCAATGCACGACATTATTGGATGTTGTAAAGAGGAGTTACAGTATGTCCTATTCAGAGCCTCATGTACCCTGACTCCTTTCCTCTCCTGTCGCAGAGGTGTGGGACTACTTCCACAGCAGCCTGTTGACGAAATATGCCTCTGTCTACAACAGCATCAACGTGGTGACGGGCCCTGTCTTTGATTACAACTACGATGGCCGGTACGACACTCGGGAGCAGATCCAGCAGTAAGTCTTGTGTCCTAGTGAGGATGCTAACATTGTCATTTCTTAAAAATGTTCTTGTATTTAGTCACATTAAAATCACACACTAATCCATATGGAATCATGTACTCATGCATGTAATAAGATATGATGCATAGCAGAGAAGTTCCCATGGTCATCATAGGGAGTATGTTATCATAAAACACCAGCCACATGATGAATCATCATGGTGATGTGAAGGTGCAGCTGCTGTGCATCCATAGCTGCTGTATCACTTGAAACAGGTGAGTTCCCGCTGGATCACTTAGAGCAACAGGATATGAAATGTTTTTCTTTTGCACATAGCAGATTTGCAGTTGGTCTTGGGTTTCCTCTCAGCTCTCACCCACCAAGTATGAGACTGCTGTCTTTCCAGACTGTATCGTGCTTCCACCAGTACATAGATAAATATATTCCAGCCTGTTACAACTCTTGACAGGATATTAAAAACTGTGCTGAAATGTTTCAATAGCTCTGCCCATTTGCTTTTCATACACATAAAAACATTATTTAAAGGTTGTTCTACTGCCAATTGAGCAGCCTCCTGAAATGTAGCGCTTCCTTTGTCACACTCAGCGGTCCAGACTCCTCTCAGTGTTATAATAAATAGATATGGAACTCAATAAATACATAAAACAGACCATCCTGCCACTTGTTGTTTACCAGGTAAATGTCTTGTTGTGAAGGCCTGTCGTAGTTATACTGGTGAGCTGTGAAAGTGACTGCATGTTTCCAAATGTGTCTGTTACCAAAATAAGGGTTGAGAAAGGGCATCTATAGAGATCAATGGGTTTATATCCACAGCCAAGTAACTCTGGTACAGTATTAACAAATACAGTGAGCTCTTAAACATCACTTTAAGTCATCACAACATTTCTGAGTGTCATTACTCCCAGTATACCCACAGTGACATTCACATACATACGTATTAGCCTACTCATGAGATCAGAAAGGCAGACAGATGTTTGGATGTTTGCTGGTAAATCCTGTTGCTGCTTAAGGAAAATAATAAATCGGAATGAAGTGTTCCCAACTGAAGCTATGCGAGTCACGTGACCCACCAGGTTTTGACCCCTGGCTGCCATCTGTACAGCTCTGACTAAATATGGAGTGTTTCTGTGTCCCCACTATCTACACTGCTTAGGAGAAATATTATTACTGAGACGCACATCATCACAAAGTGCTACAGAGCCAACTTTGACAAGGCATCAGGACAAAACTACTTTTGTGTAGACTTGTTTTTGTTCTGGGGTCCATTGTTTTCATTTGCTGAAGTGACTCAAATCTGATTTTGCCCCTTCAAGTAACTCAGATTTAATCATTTCAGTAATGTGTGACAAACCCAGGTCAGATCTGAGACATCTGCATGCTATGTGCCCCTAGATCTCCTAGCTCTGAGTCTGCCCATGCTGTCACAGAGGACAAATCAGAGTGCATGTGGTCGTTTTAACATTAACTTCCTCCTTACCTGTTACCTTGTGCTTTTATCTTTGGGACACCACTTTCGGTTTCAGCATGACACTAAATAAATACAACTTTCCTAGTGTGGCGTAGCCCAACTGGCCTGGACAGAGGCCTGCCTTCAGCCCCGCCTAACATCTGGAGGATGACTGTGAGCCAGACCTCATCGTCCCAGAATCGGTGTCGGACCGCGCTAAAGCTCTCATGTCTGAGTAGAAGCACATCCCTGCAGCTGTTCTAACATCTGCTGGTGTAGTGTTGCATGGTCAGCTCCCACGTTAGGTTTTGCTGTGTTACACTGCACTGTGGATAACCTTTGCTGTGTGGGGTTTTGTGCATTTTCAGGTTCATGTCTGGGACAAACATCTCCATCCCCACACATTACTTTGCAGTTCTGACCAGCTGCAGGGACTCAGCCCAGCCGGTGACTACCTGCAGTGGTGAGCTACAGACTGTGTCCTTCCTGCTGCCTCACAGACCCGACAACTCAGAAAGCTGCCAAGTAAGAAAACACAGCGTCACAGTTCACCTGTTCTATCTGACACTTCATAGGCAGTATTCAGTCTCTAGTCACAGTTCCCCTCCACTGGCCCACCAGCTTACACTGCTGGACAAATGAGCCGAAACTCTTGGTCTGACTCAGTATGAAACTGGCTGTCTGATGATGACTTTTCGTCTGGGTGCTCTGAACAAAGGAACCATTGTAGAGGTTAGAGAGAGATGTCTGTGCTCCACTGTGGGTTGTGTCGGTTCCTTCCCTAACAGCTTTTAACTCAGCCAGTCTTAAAATATTTCTAGGAATAAGACTAAAGACTAAAGTCCTGTGCGTGCTGAACTACTACCCCACAGTATAGATTTTTACAGATTGTGTTGCTAACAAAAGAACTAAGGTGGTGCTAGAGTTATGACCATCACCACTCCTCAGCCATGAACGACTTAATAAACTCAAATTGTTCAGAAAAGGTCCTACAAACCTCAAGAAAAGATAAACAGCATTACATCAATTATTCAGATATTACCAGTATGTAATTTTGTATTATCAGCAAAAAATATACAAGACTACAAAAACAGTGCTTGGTAGATTCTATAGTAATCCATTACATTTTCATATTTCCATCCGTTAAGCACATTTAGTAAGAATCTTTAGATTCTTTAGGTTTCATCAACAATATAAAACATTTGGAGATGATAAATAACCACTGACAGGTTCTTGGGAGTTTGGTCAATAATCTGACTGATGCTTTCTCATGGTCCAAAGTGTTAGTAAAGTGGAAAGACTGGCTTAACAGTGGCGCCAGAGGAAAGGTCACTGAAATCACACGGACTCATCCTCTGGGATCCGTGAGCTTCGACCTTTATGCTAATCTGGTGGAAGCTTTTGAATAAAGTCAACCAGAACTTGCTGAAATGTGCTGTTGGGCCGATGAGCTGTAAAAACCAGACGGTGAAGTGACAAGAGTCTTTACAATGTGCTTCTCATGCAGCAGCTCGGACAAATCCTAAGAAAAGTAACAGTCAGTCCTGGCAGCTGCTGGATTACAGCTCGAGACAAGAAAACAGCCCTGATTCGGAGACACCTCATTACACCTGTTCACTCTCCTGAAGAGCTGAGCTTTGCTCAGTCAGTTACATATATACAGTATATATATATTGTCACTTGCCATTTTGCATTGACAGAGCACAGAAGCTGAGTCTCGCTGGGTAGAAGACCACATGTGGTTTCACCAAGCACGAGTCCGAGATGTTGAGTGGATCACAGGACTGGACTTTTACCAGGGCAGCATTCGACCAACTCCAGAGCTGCTGAGGATGAAGAGCCGCCCCACTGCCGCCATCCATAGGAAACACTGAAGGATACATGTCCTCAAAACGTACAGTATGTACAGCTTTGGGAAAAAGCGACCATCGAGACTGATATTCAGTGTTTGTAAGATGCTTCATAGTTAGTCTCAGATTGCGTCACTTTGTCAGCTCTGGACTCCATCATCCAACAGCCTGACACGGTTTATTTATTCACTCTTTATTTTATAATCACATCATTTTATTTTTATGTTATTTAATCTTATATTCCTCTGGTCATAATTATTTTTTTATCTTCGTGTGTACGCCTGATCAAACAGAGAAATGAGCTTCGTCTTCCAGTTTCCTGACTCTGCTCAGCTTCAAATACTTGATCATCACAATTTTTCAGTTTAGGAAAATACTGCCCATATTTTTTAACAATTTTTGTCTTTATTATTGTGCCAAGAATTATAAAATAAAGTCATCACTAAATTCAAGAAATTTTGCTATTTAATTCTTCTCAAGTATATTTTCCCACAGCTCTGATGAGCAGCTGTGAAGTTCCATTGTTTTGGTAGCGGCAGACAAAAAAACCAAACTATGTACACAGCCGGGCACCACTAGCACTCAGTCAGAATATGTTTTAGTTATTTTGGTGAGGAGCACCACTTGCTGCAGACTATTGTTTCAGCTTCATGACTGCAGCAGACTGTTGGGACCTGAGTCGTCTTCTCAGTGAAGCAACTGGAACCCGGGCTCCCTTTAACACCTGGCCAGGTGTTTGCACTAATAGGCCGAGAACCATGCAGTTTGCAGACCTGCTCAGAGACAGCCTCTCTGAATGTGAGAATCTCTGCAAGCACATATTAGAAACGCTGAGCACGTCCCACTGTGATGTTAATGCTGCAGAGTGAACATTTTACATACTTAAAGCCAGTGTGTTTCATCTCTACAGTAATTCTGATGTCGTACTGTGGCTGACTTTTTGCAGTCTAACTCCGCAGTAGCCTTTAACTCACCAGATTTGCACATACAGTAATAAAAACCAACTGTGTCTCCTAAAAATGACACTGAGTTATAACAGCAGATATGTTTTGTAGGAAATATAAGATTAAGATTAACCTCAAGGGATGGTAACTTTCCCAGACCAGGAATTGAGCCCAGGCCGAGGCGCTGAAAGCACCAAATCCTGGCCACTAGACCACCAGGGAGTTTTACGGTGTCAGACTGCAACAGGGTGGTGAAAGTGGGTGCAGGACATACAAAGCCCAGCTGTCTCACCAAGGACCATGCTCACACCCACAGTCTCAGTTGGTTTAGCCAACACTAACTGTCAGCCACACCTGCCTCTCTTTCTTTTTTTCCTCTCCTGCTCTCCCTTTTTGCGGGATCAACGCCTCAGCTGTGTCGCATCGGGTAATTAGTGACTCGTGGGTCGGTGCGCACACCTATGTTGTCACTTTGTTGTTTTCATTCCATTAAACCACCTTTTTTTTGTACTAGCACCTGGGTCAGCCATCTCGAGTCCAACCCCAGTTCTCCCTCACCCTCCTGGTGAGGGGGACTAAACCGTAACACTAGCCCTTTTGTGTCAGAGCAGGATGTGGTGGTTCCCTCTGGGTTTCTGGCTGATGTCAGACTGTAACCATAAAAACAAATGGTTAATGCTTCATCCTACAGGTCCACAGTTTCCAAATAATATCTCAAAGGTTTCCTGAAAAGAATCATGTAGTTTGGTAATTATTGCAGAAAAACAGAGACTGTTATTTTTAGCCTACTGAGTTGTTTATTGACTTCCAGATGAACTCCATTAAAGGAGTTGCTCAGTTTAAACCTTATTTATTATTTGACATGTTATTCTTCATGAATGCTGAACTGTGTGGTGGTTTGTAAACGAAGGACCTTCTGTCCTCTGAATAAAAGCCTGGACTTTGTGCTAGCTCAGCATTTAGCAACAGGTAAGCCTGGCGCACAGGCTGAGGCTTTATTGCGCACGGCATGTCACGTGACTACAGGTGTTTATTCGAGCTCTGATCATGGAGCCCGTTAAGCCTTTATCTATTTATTAAACCATTTGCCAGCAAGAATATTTCCGTGTTACCTGGAATAAGGGACCCTCCCCTCCAGTGATTTAGCCGATGACTTTCATGTCGTGACAACTATTTGGCTGCCGTGGAACTGAAGCGTAATAACCACTAAGCCATTGTTGCTGTGTTACTGCGGCTCTCTGTAATTGGCAGCACGGACTAATTAATCAATCTCTTCCTGGCATCTTGGCACTGCTTCAAACACTGTATTTTCATTCATTCTCAAGTTGTAGTAATAAAAAGCGGATTTCTCCAAACCAGCAAGTTGTGCACACGTTCTGCCTGTCCAGGTATGACTCAGTGGCAGCAGCGGTGCTCACCCTGAGAGTCGCCCATCTCATTCATAAGCTATGACCAGAAATGGTCTTAAGGTAAATCTCCACAGAAGTGACGTAGGCGTGTGAATGCCACGTAAAACCAAAACTGGAAATGAATCACCGTCTGTGAATTCATTGCCAAACTAGTATAATCCATTAACAAACGCGCTGCAGTTCCTTCCTGCAGCAGACAGAGTAGAAGCACCTGTTGCAAAAGCATTTCGGTGTCATCTGTATCGGTTTGGTTTCTAATATATTTGCCTGTGCATTTACTTATTTCACAATCAATTTTGTATTAGTCTCTAATTTTCTTATTTATTTTGATATGAACATCAATAAATATGTTATGACTAGTGCATGGACATTCAGTAAATAAACACAAATATAATCAATAAATGGGGAAATAAAGATGGGCTTTTGTTGCATTTAAAAAAAACACAATCTTTGTTTATTAGCCAGTCATTTATTTGTTTATCCATCTTTGGTGAGTGTACATACTTGTTTTCTGTTTCCCTTTGGGCCTTCGCGTATATGAGGGCATTATATAATACCCTACATCTTCTCGGGCATGGGGATAAACGGTTGGCCCCCCGCCATCCCCACAGTCAGGTCACAGGTCCTTGGTGTTTGTTTAGGCCGTGTTGTTTCTGGCCAGAACAAACATCTTTTATAGCACTGGTTTAACAGGCTTTAATCGCACTGCATCTCGCACGCAAGCTGTGTGTGCGCAATGTCTAAAAAGGGCAACAATGACGTTTCCATTATACAGGGAGGTCAAGCGCAACAGGACAACACACGAGTAGCAGATACTGGGTATCACAGACAAGTGGCTGCTTCTTGGAATGCCGTTGAGTCAGGAGCTATTTAATTCATCCAGGTTTCCAACTAGCCTGTGTTTATTTTGGAAGATGACGCCAGAGACAGTGTATTGATTGTCAGAGAACAACTTAAGGTCAGCTGAACCTTTCCATTACATACAAAACCTTTCTAGATGTCAGCATGAGTTCCCCAGAATGTTTACTTTGAATTTATAGTTGCCATTACCGGCACTAAATTGGTTTTGCTTTAAGTGCACATGCAAGCAGCATCAATAAACTACAATGGTCACAACGTAAAGACAAAAAAAAAAAAAAAAAAAAAACACCCACTCTTGTTCCCCCTGAACTGTAATAACACCGGTGCCTCTGAGGTCAAAACTGTAACTTGTCCAGATCTTTCATCAATATCTACAAAAGTGCTCGTGTTTGTGAACCAACATGCCGAATTAAGATGGTGCCTCTGCTGGACACCTCAAACAGGCTAACATTAGCATTTAGCTTCCCACTGATCCAGCATGGCAGCGGACCAGATTACTGCTCCCAGGGTCGAGGCATGGACAGCTTCTAGAGAGGGAGAGAAAGTGTCTTTTACCAAATACTGTTTCACTACTATTTCAACATCTAATATTGAACTTGAGCCCATTTCTTCACAGTAATCTGTCAACTCATTGACTGATTGTTAGCGGATGGTGTTTCGCATCTATGTGAAAGATACAGTGCAGAGCCACACATTTAAAGATTCATATGATTAGGTTTTAATTCGGTGCAAAAATACTGTGTCTGACTTACCAGTTTTTCAAGACAGTCAAATTGAAAACTTTGTTTTCTGGGGAGCTTCTTTTAAGCCCTCTGGCTTCCACATAATGTGATCACAGCTTGAAGACTTGTCTGAAACAGCTCTTTGTTCAGGTGCCCACGCTCAGTTTTGGACAGCTTTATATTTGTATTTCCACTGACTGAGGCTTTAAATGAGGGGATTTCTTCCATAAAAATAGCCAAGTTTTGACAGGATTTCAGTTTTGGTGGCGGGGAAATTTGACTCACTTTAGCAGCCACTGGCGTTTCAAACCACAAATCTTTTTAACCAGGCTCCTTTTTCGCTCAGTGAAATTACAGTACCGTACCACAAACTGACTCATTAATAGTGAGTTTACAGAAAGGACAACAAATAACCCACATGTTTTCTTAATGTGACTGGGCCAATATACAGGCCTAGGCAACTCAGACTTTAGTAGTTCCCCCCCGAATAACACCCTTCCTGTTTTCAGAGGTCAAACTCATGCAAACTTCCCCAGATAGATCTGCAAACACTGAGACGTTGGAGTTACTCGTACAGAGAAAACTTTGAGTCAAAGTATATTTTAACAATGAAACTCTTAAGAAGCCTAACCCCAGAAGCTAAAATGCTACCTATAAGAAGTTTCCCCCCACTCAATAAATACAGTGCAGAACAGGAATAAAATGGTCAGAGTCAACAGGTTAAAAGGCACCATTAAATAAACACCACAAATCAATCGCACATCAACCAAATATAAGACGGCCTTTTCTCCCTGTGCATAAAACCATTCACACCATAAAATTGACTAAACCCTATTTGGAAACAATACAATAAATAGGGAACATAATGCTACGTAAACCTCTTAACATAAAAGCAGAACAAAGCAAGGCAAAACGTTGCATAAGCAAAACAGCAGTGGCTATCACCCCTGCAACAAGTAAAGCCACCGTTAATAAATAGCATAGAAGCCATCAAAACAATTAAAACCAACAATGCTACAGGTTACTTTGGCTGCACGTCACCCTGGCACAGCATGTGCGATGGACACCAACTTCTGCTGGATCACGCTCGCATCAATTATCGCTCCTGGAGAGCATGTGGCAATCTCCTAAAGCAGTCTACAACCAAGACAACCTGATTAAACACTTGCACTGTTAACAGATCCGATCTACAATCAGTCCGTTGGACATACCTTAAAGGAAAAGCAGGACACAGCTCGATGTAGGAAGATTCACTTCAGACCGGTTACGGCAGCGACCAGCACAGAAATTGCTTATCGCAACAGCGTCTCCCCAGGTGTTATTTATATCCATGATTATTCTGCCAAATTACTAACCAGGCGGTGTGGGCGTGGCCAACCCACCGGTTACATTAAGAAGAAATTCTTTTCATAAAATCATTTTAAATTCTTACCAAACAAAAATCATAGAAACGATGCTGCTGCTGCCATGGCAACAGACATGTACAAGTATTAAAATAATCAGCCTTAACTCCCTCAAATATCTTTTGTAATTAATTTCTCCTGGTTGCAAAAAGAAATTCCTCTTCATGCATGTCATGTTGGTTGTTGTTTATTTAAGTCCATTTCAACACCCTCCTCTTCCTACGAACATGTATAAAGTATGAGACAAGGCCCTTCTTAAAGCAGAGCGACCTCCCTCTCAGGCTTTTCTAAATGCCTTTTGAATGCAGGCTAACACCCTCGTAATCACAACAGGCTATACCGCCATCTTAGTTTAGTCTGTTAGCATGCTAACATTAGCTAACTAGCACAAAACCCAAAGTGCAGCCCAGATGGCATTGTCATTACTTGGCCATAAGAATGTAACATTTGGTGACTGTCTGATTAACTTATTGTCACACAGATATCGATCCAGTACCTGTTGAAATGTTTTTATTACAACCACATGCTAAAGGAGGAAAAGTCAAGGCATAACCAAAATCAATAGGGTTCATCATCTAGGACCAATGAAATTGTAGTTTAACATGAGAGAAAAAACAAAAAGCAACTGGGGTCCAAAGTGGCACATCAGATCCCGTAATGGAGACGGCAATAAAACCAAAAGTATGGACATGAAACGCAAAAACCTATAAGCTAGTATTTCTCTGTAGCTTCTTCCGGTTCTTTCAAACCAGGAACTCTCAATGAGACGAAGGAGACTGCTTTAGATTTTATAAAAAATAACCGTGCTGGTTTATTCAGAGGATCACAGGTAAAATTCACATTACACGTCCAGATCTCTCTCACCCCTCTGCCTGCGCGCAGGCAGCAGAAAAAGCTCAAGATCTCTGGACCAAACAACCTATATAATATTAATCATTTGGGCTATCCCCATGCTACAAGGGGCGTCAAAACCGTGACGTCACCCGATAAGCAAGCTTTGCAGCTGCTCTAACGTTTAGCCAAAACATGAGGAAAAGTCAAGGTGCGTGACTGTTGTTTTCGTGGTGTGTATCTAAAACAATTGGACATAACCTTACACATTAAGACAAATATTAAGACTAGCATTACAGTTGACACTAACAGCTCTTTACCTGTAACCTTGACGTGCCTGCAGTCTGCACTGCAGGCTGAACAGTTAACAGCCTGAGCTAGTCAACCTGTCTGAACTAAACATTCCTAGACAACAAATCTCTGAATATCTATCTAACTAAAAAATAACCTAACAAACCTCAGTGTGCCAATTAGCATGTCTTTTTCCAGAAAGGGTGACAGTGCTGTTATTCACAGTCTTACTAAGGCTATGTTCTGGCAATAAGTAGTTCAAATCCAATTTTGTTCCCACCAAGTGACTCAGATCGCATCATTTCACAGATATATGAACAAACCAAATTGGATTTTTGTTTTTCAAGTCAGATCTGAGCCACGTCCATATGTGCTCATTTTGGCTTTCTGTCAGAAAGGCACCACTTTTCCCAGAAAATTGTTGCAGTCATAGATTCTTTGGTACTCTCGTTTTTATTTCTTTTTTTTTTTTGCACTGGAACAACACAAAAAAGCCAAATCTAATCAATTCCACACAGAACTCCAAAAATGGACTGGACAGAATTATTAACACCCTCAACAAGGGCTGGGCGATTCTTTCGATTTTTTCTATTAATTCGAATTTACGTTTTAAGGCGATTTTTTTTTCTTAAATCGAGGTATCACGATTTTTTATTATAATAAAAAATAGATACATTGTCATTGCACCAATGGCAGAATAATTAAAA